>NC_043968.1:30237066-30314566 GCF_902148855.1 Sphaeramia orbicularis | reverse complement strand
AGCGAGAGGAGTGTTCATAAATCATATCATTAGTTCATCCTCTCTCCATCTTCATCTCCCTTTGTCAGATGAAAGAAGAAAGGGATGGCATGCATAGTGATTGTAAAAGAGTGGAGAGTCCTACTGAGATGTGTTGCGGAGTTATCATTCCCATGTGCAGTTCTTTGTGAGATCAAACGTGATGCCCGTTTCTAAGAGCAGCTAACTTTCTACACACACAAACACACCCTCTTTGACTGTTTGTCTCTGCATGCCTTTTCTTTTCCTTTTTTTTTTTTTCCATCTACTACAGCTACATATTGTTTGTGGATGCTACACCACCCACATCACACTGTACTTCATGTCACAGAGTCTTTTCACTGTCTTCTAGAGTCTTGGCTCGATGACCAGAACTGTATCAAGCTCTGTCTTGATGTCTTTTGAGCTTTCTCGGCAGTGATGTTTACTCACCAACGCTACCTCCAGCGCTGAATAACACACATCAAACTGGTTATTGTGTGTTGCTTGTGCTTCAGTGGGTGGTTGGAAGTCTTCTGTGTGAAACCATAGAGCGAGTTTGTAGCACTCAGCTCTTTGGGGAAAAAAAAAAAAAAAAATCCCACTATTCATCCAAGTCAGTGCTGCACTTTTGATTTGATTCTGTCTGTAGCACAGCTATCTGTCATGGTACTGAGTTCTGGACTGTGAAAAAAAAGGGGGGGCTCCAGAGATTCTGTTTTAGTTTCTGGTAACCTGCCCACATGATGCCTCTAACACCAAAGCTGTGATCCAGATCACAGGGTTGACCGTCTGTCAGATGATGTGTGCAGTAAGTTGTTGAAGGTGATTGAAGTGGCGTAAAGCTTGACATTTGAAGGATTCTCACTTCTATAATTTTACATTATTGAAGATAAAAAAGATGTTTTCATGAGGTGTCCACATTGCAAAAACAACACGTGTTTACAACTAGAGCCACTGCAGTTTGATACAGTTACTTTGCTGCTTGAAAGAAGTAGCATCTCTTTTTAGATGTGAACAATCTACAGCACAGATGTCAAACATATGGCCCGGGGGCCAAATCTGGCCCGCCAAAGGTTCCATTCTGGCCTGCGGGATGAAAGAGCAAAAATTAACCTGAACAGTCCAGGTTGTAAAATCATTCTGGTTCAGGTTCCACACACAGACCAATGTGATCTACAGTAAAAATAACAACACAATAACCCATAAATAATGACGACAAATTTTCTTTGTGAAAAATGTGGAAAAAATGTAAGTGAAAAAACTAACATTACACTGTGAAAATATTCACATCTACAAAACTATTCTTTCACAATAAAATACAAATAAATACATAAATAAAAACAAAGACGAACAACCTGAAATGTGCAATTTTAACAATATTCTGCCTGTTACTAAATGTTTATGGAAGACTGTGTGTAATGTACACGTATAAATAATAAGTCGAGGCATAATATTGTTAAAATTGCACTAATTTTTCAAATGAAATTTCTGTTTTTTCAGGTTATTCACATCTTTTTTTGTAAAATGTTAATATTTTCATAATTTAATTGGGGTATTTTTGTACTAAAACAAAAAGAAAAACTTAGATTTGTCATTATTTATGGGTTATTAAGTCATTATTTTACTGGTCTGGCCCGCTTGAGACCAAATTGGACTGAATATGACCCCTGAACCTAAATGAGTTTGACACCCCTGATCTACAGAATGAATATGCAAGATATAATGGTATAAGAAATATCACTGAATTACTGTATTTTTAGTTGCAATTGCCACTCAGTTTTTATTAGCATCTTATAAACTGCCAATTCAGCTTTCAAGACAAAAGAATGAGCAAGAACATGACATTTACTTTTTGTCTAATGGATACAACTTCATTTCTTTACTCAAGCAGGCGATTCAGCCTGTCTACCAGTGATATTAAACAGAGGCGAATTACCATAAAAAGTAGGCTATCTGACATGAGCAGTGGCTTCCACCCCTTTCTCCCTGCCTCCCACTAAGAAGAAGAAGACCTAAAAGCCCCAGCAATGGCCCTAATCCTAACCTGTGAGTAAGCTCCACCAGAGAGGCTCAAATCCCCTTACTGAGCTAGTCCCTTAACAGGGCTCTCTTCCAGCTCAAATGTTCCTGTCGGACCTCCTTTGGGGCGAGTCGCGACCCATTTCCACCCTGCTCACAGACAATAGAGACAGGGGCTTAAAATGGAAGCACATGAAAAGCAGAATGGAAAAAGGCAATGTTTGGCTAGCAGGGATCTTACACAGTAGTCCAGGAGATAACACATGAAGTTAAATGCATTACTTCCTGTACAACATATCAGTTATTATTGCTAAACAATTTATCCACAAATGTAGATTTATGAAGAACCACTCACTGCTCTCAAGTTACATAACTGAAATAACAAATTAAAAAAACAAAACACTGAAATATGTAAGAATCAAACAAGCCTTGATTGCTTGTGAAAATTTGAATGTATTGATACCTGATTAGACCTCTGACTTTATTTTTATTTATTTTATTTTTCATTTAATTTTTTTTTTATTATTATATTTATGTATAATGTTCTTTACAAATACTGTTCAGCATAAGTTTGATGTTGATGCTCAGTCTGGTAAAAGAAAAAAAAAGTTTCTCTCTGGAATTCTGTATGGCTAGATTTTAATTAAAGTTGAGGAAAAAAAATGCATTACTTCCTGTTGTCAAAAATGTATGTTATACACATGAAGTTCAATTAGATCAATATGTGATCATATGCCAATTACTGGGTCGTTTTACCCTATGTTTTACTCAATGGTGAAAATGGAGATAATGGAAATGTAAAGTCTTGCAAATTCACTTGTATGTGTAAATATCTAGTTGTGTCCTCATACAAACATGGGTCGAGTGTTTGCATTTGTGTCTGCTAACATGTTCTCATCTATACATACATTAGGTCTTTGAATAAATATCAGTGTAAATCACATGCTCTTGTGTGCAGACAGTGTATCTACCAGGTGCAAAGACATGAGTGCCTCTTATGTCTAACCCAAAGTGATGGCCTGTGCCCTCTGCCAGCCTAATAAACTTAATGTACCCTCGTAGCTAACCCAGGATGAGTTCATCAGGTGGCTTCATTTCATACTGGCATTTTAAGCCCTCATATTTATGCAAATTGAAGAGTCAGGCAAGGGCCAGGGCTGTAGTAGTAGCAGTGAAAAAGCCTGTTGACTGACATATATTTGCCAAAATAGCTTTTAAAGGACAATCTTCATATTAATAGAATAATATGTGAGAACAGTGTTATATTAAGGTAAATCAAATGTTTATTTAATAGTGTGAGCAAGCTGACGATCACCTCTGACCTGTGAAAGTAATGTGCTAGCCGTCATCCTGGCTGTGTGGGTATGCGTGAAGTTGTGATGTCGCTTTTTCAATCATGAAAATGTTTTGGATTTAAGAATATATGTCTTTCTGCCACTCTCTGTTCCTTCAGTAACTGTGGCATCCTGCTGTGCACACGGTTATACCTTTTGCTTCTGCTTTTCTCACACAGGGTTTTGCTGCACATTAGCAACACGCAGTCCATGAAACGGATGACCAAAAAAGTCTAAGGCCCAATCCCACTTCACCCCTTGGCCCTCCCCCTTACCCCTCCCCCATTGGCCCTTGCACTTGGCATTACCCCTTGATACAGAGTTGCAGGAGTAGGGGTTGAAATATTCCCCTATGAAACGGTCCAACCCTTCCAGACCTGTTACGATTTCAGCAGTCATCGATGCTGTTGTAAACAGATGCAACAATGTTTCTGAAAGTATTCCCCACGCCGTCAGCAGCTGTAACTGTCTCTGTTCCATGAGCTTTGGTCATCTTTTTGTGGCTATCAACTATAAACCACAGATATGCAGTCAAGAACTCTGGATGAGTTAAAACAGAGAATTCAGGATGAAATTCACATTGAAACGGCATTAAACGGTTGATCAAATTACTAAGTTGTTTACAAAGAAAATACAGGGTGACCCAAAAAAACGGGAATTTTTGAAGTGTGTATTGGCAGACATGAGCAAGTGGCAGCACTGCGAGACAGTGACCTTGAGCAAGTAAACACACCCCCATTTTAGTAACCATTGGCGGCTGTGCGAGAATTGTTCGGTAACCGTGTGATCTCAAGATTCGGTAACGTTCCCTGGCCCCCTAGATCGCCAGATTTGTCCGTTTGTGATTTTTTCTTGTGGGGCTATCTCAAGAGTAAAGTGTACACGACTCGACCAAGAACTCTGGATGAGTTAAAACAGAGAATTCAGGATGAAATTCACAGTATCCCAGCTGAGAAGTTGCAGCGGTCAATGAGGAATCTCAACAGCAGATTTCAAGAATGCATTCGTACAGGAGGACGCCATCTACAGGAAGTAATTTTTTAAAAATGAAAATTCCATCATTGTTTCTTAAATGGCATGTTTTAAGGTTTCAATTACTATGAATAAAATATTTTTTTTCCATCACTCTTGGTTTTATTGGATTGTTAAAAAGTTCCTGTTTTTTTTGTGTCACCCTGTACATACATTTGTGTGTTTTTGTCATCACACCGCTGCACTTCTTTCTGTGTTTCACTCCATCTTGTCGATGGTTTGATCAGAATTATGGGAAATTTCTCATACCCCTTCGTTTTGTAGTGTGGCCCCAAAAAATCTCTGTTTCGAGGGCCAAACAGCCCTCCCCCTTAGCCCTTCCCCTCCGGCTCATCGAGACTCGGGACCCCCTTACCCCTTAACTTGAATGTGCAAAATGGAGGGGCCAAGGGGTGAATTGGGATTGGGCCTAAAAGTCTTTATTCTTTCACCATTGCAAGTATATAGCTGATTTTTTTTTTTTTTTTTTTTTTTACCTCAGTGACCTTCTCAAACCAAGCTTTTTGTATAGAGTCGATAAAGCAAATATCTGAATTCATTAGAACGGCCTTAGTTTCATTTAAATTCTTGGGTTTGGTTTTTACTCAGATGACTCAGTTGACTTGATGGGATGAACTGTTGTGGAGAAGTGTTGCAGAAGTACAGTGGACTAAAGGGCAGAGTCAGATGTTACAGCTGCAGCTAATGTTTCTGCTTCTGCACAGACACTACGGCTGGTGAAACTGTTCTGCCAAGATCATCACAACCCCCACTTACAACAAACACACACACACACACACAATCTTCAACTGTACTCTGCTGCACTGATGGCTTGTGCTGTCTATTGTTCTCAGCTTGTTATTCTGCTCCCTTCTCCCCAGCTTCAGATTGTTAATGTCTCTGTGTGAGTTCTTTATTTTAAGCTACTGTTCATTCTCCTGCTTTACACTGCAATTTTAATTAGAATTAGTGTTTAACTCCTCTGCTTGAGAAAAGCTCTTTCAATTAAACCAGAAAACTATACTGTCAGTCTCCACTGCACCTCTCTTCCTACAGTTTCCTCTCTTATCTTAGATTTCGTCACTGAACAGCTTCATTTCTCTGCAGGATGGATCTTCTCCACCTGCTGCCGGCTGCAAAATAAATAACTCCACAAAAGCCCAAGCAGCTCATGAAAAACCCACCTCTGCCCAGTTTAATCAATAGCAAAGCCCCTAATTAAACGCTCCTTCAGTTTCATAAGCTCATAGACTTCAACCAGTAATTTTCTATACATTTCATGAGCTTGGGCTAATCTGTGCCTGCTTCCCTCAGCTGGTCAAAATTAGATTTCATCTTTCCCTCGCTCCCACCTTTCTCCATACAGGAGTTGTGAACCTCTATAAATGTCAAGTGCCACAGTAGGTTTTGTGTTCACACGGGCCAAACGTAGATTTATAGCTTGCAATTATGTCAAAGTGCCTGGGAAAAAAAGAAATTAATGAAACGCCAAGTCTCGCCATGTCTCAAGGGAGCCTAAACCTTACCTTCCTCCATCATTTACGTAAATGAATTTCACTCAATGTAATTTTTTTGTGAGCAGATCCATACTGGCCAGGTCACATTTCACAGATTTTCCGCACAAAATGCCCTTGTAAAACACTGAATGGGAGATATTTGTAGTAACGTCACGATGAAAAGTGCAACATAACACATGGGATCACATATTATATGCTGTTTAAAATACTCGATATGCATTTCAAACAAAAATAACAAAATCCATTAAAGTAATTTTCGACAACACACTTCTGCTCACACTGCTTTTTGTGTACCCTCAGTGGGAATGGTGCCAAAATAAGCGAAAGGGATGAATATCGCAAAAGGTCAAAACAGGCTGGATTTTGTTCTTCTTGATGGAAAAGGCAGCACAGAAAACACGTGCAGTGCCATGATAAATTGCGTTACTGAACAGTTTGGCATTTCGATAATCAGGACTGTTAGGTGTCAGACATGAAGCAGGCCAGCAGATGATGGAGGACGAGGAGATGACAGCAGATGATAAAAGGTAAACATCAGCAATATAATCTACTCACACTGGCACGCCAGATACATCTGCTTTAGTAACATCCACGATATAGTGAAAATACTTCTTTTTGATTAAGGGTCTGTTCTCGGTTTGAGGACTATTTTTCTTGTTAAATGTTATGTAAAAATCATGTCAGATAACTAACTAAATAGCTACTGGCTCACCTTTCATGTATGTGGGTGGTTGTACATCTTTGGCCTTTGCAGAGCTGATGAAACCTGATGAATATTGGAGTGGCTCTGTTGGCCTCAGCTGATTAATAAGTGTTTAATCATGGTTTAGTCATTAACAGCTGTGGACATCCTGCTCCTCATCTATTACCCCACCTCCCCCGAAGGGGAGGTAAGGGGTATTGCTTTAGGTTTGGTTTGTTTGTTTGTTAACACTTTAGCAGCAAAGCTGTTGGTTGAATTCATACCAAATTGGGTTTATAGATTGCTAGTGACCCAGAATCGATCTGATTACATTTTGGGAATATTAGGTCAAAGTTCAAATTTTTTTATGATTTTTTTTAATCTTCCCATTTACTTATAATGGGTGAAATATGTGTGAGGGGCGGGCTTTGCTGTGCCTGGCACCACTTGTTTAGCATAGTTTGAACAGTCTCATTCACCTTGCATTTCATTCTTGTCTTCTTTAGAGCTTTTATTACCCCGCCCCCCGAGTGAGAGGCAAGGGATATTGTTTTTGGTTCGGTTTGTTTGTGTGTTTCTTTGTTTTTTTGTTAACACTTAAGCAGCAAAACTGTTGGTTGAATTCATACCAAATTGGGTTTATAGATTGCTAGTGACCCAGAAACGATCTGAATACATTTTGAGAAAAGTAGGTCAAAGTTCCAATTTTCAATGACTTTTTAAAAATCTTTTTTTTTTTTCCCTTTTATTTATAATAGGCAAAATTTGAAATGTCTCTAGCAGCAAAACTCTTGGTTGAATTCATACCAAATTGGGTTTATAGATTGCCAGTGACCCAGAATAGATATCATTACAGTTTGAGACAAGTAGGTATAAGTTAAAATTTTTATGTTTTTTTTTTTTTTCCATTTACTGATAATGGGCAAAATTTCACATCTATAAAAAACATCAGTTTTGTTTCAATTTACTTCAGACTTGGTACATATATAGAGGCAATTGATATGCTGACATCAGTACACACATTGACACGATGATATCAGTTGGATCAAGGCCAAAATAAGCTACAAGAAGAAGTAGTTCCCACCAGTCATGTGTCATTTGGACAAGATCCCAATAGTTTAGCTACTTTCCACTATGTTCCTGATATACATTACCTCAAATGACCAAAGTATCAAAAGTATTAATATTCTGATTTGTGAATCGATTTTAGAGTGTGAAGATCAAGGACCAGAGATATCGATATTTTAGTATCGATCCGTACATCAATAGAGCTCTGCAATTAAATCATTCCAAACTTCACTCCACATATTGAAAGAGGCATGCTCTTCAGAGTGCTCTGAAATATTACATTTAAAATTTCCATCTTGCATCTTGCCACGTACACAATATTTTGTCAGACCACCTTTATTTTCAATTACAGGACACATTCAACATCCTTAATGCCAAGTAACTTTTTTGCAATATCACAACAGGTGTCACAAGTCATTCCCATCCAGACATGAATTACCTTTTCATGAAGGTCGTGCACTGATGATTTGAAGGTTGAACCATTACACAAAGTCTTCTCCAGCACATCCCAAAGATTCTTAACTGAGCTCAGATCTGGAGTCTGTAGCTGCCAATCTGTGTCGGAATGATGCCTCATGTTCCTGAGACACTTTTTCACAATCTGAGCCTGATGAATCTATTGTCATCTTATAATATGTCTGTCATCAGAGAAGAAAAGATCCACACATGGATAAACCTGGTCATTCAGTACATTCAGGTTCCTCATGACCTCATTTGATGGACACATAACCCTGCTGAACCTAGACCTGACCAACTGAAGCAACCCCAGATTATAACACGACCCCCACAGGATGGTACTATAGGCACTAGCTATGATGGGTATTCACTTCCACCTCTCTTGTTATTCTGATGAGCCCATCACTCTGAAACATGGTCAGTCTGGACTCATCAGATCACATGACCTTCTTCCACAGAGACACAGTCCAGTCTTTATGCTCTCTACAAACTGATGGTTAAGAAATGAGAAGCTACTTATTGAATCAGTTAAAGGGTTAAAGAACTTGTTGCAGTTGAAATATATTACTGGCTGCAATAATTATGAATAACGGAAAGCCTTTAACTATTTTCTTTGTTAAATCCAGGTGGAAACTTTTTTTTTTTTACCGAGCTGTGTATATTACCATGAATTTATACCTTGCTTTGTATGTTAGTTGTGTGGGAGTCAACCAAATCAGTGAATTTAAGGCTGTTTTTTTGAAAATATATATCTCTTTGTGTGTTTTCTGGCATCTACTTTGACAATTTTTGATGTGATTTTTTTTTTTTTCAATGAACATCCTTTTGTTAGTGAGTTGTGGACTCTTTCTGTTTTTCAGTTTAGTCATGCCCAAAAAAGTCTGAAAGTGGTTGCATCTCTGATGTCTGTATGTTGTGTGTTTTATCTATACTAGTCCATTTTTACAAAAGATTGAGGATGATTAGAGGATTTTATGATAATTGTGTTATTATTATTTATTATACAGTTGTAAACTGCAGTGTAATTCTGAAGTCAGCTGGGGTCCTAATTCTGATCAGGCAATTAGGATTAGGCAAAGTATCCAACAAGCCCAAACCAACGTGTTCAGTTACACCATGTGGAGTTTGAAACTACCGTTTTATTATTTTTACTTACTCGCCCTTTGGAATATGAATCCCGCTGCTGACTTTTTTTTTTTTAATCTAATATATCTAAAAGTCTGACGGGTACAGCAACTGTATGTGCAGAAAAAAAGGAATAAAACATTGAAAGTAAGACAGTAAGTTAAAATTGTCAGCTCTGAATCTGAGCCATCTCTGGTTGTCATTTGTTGTGTGCTCATTTGTGTGTTTATACACATGACACACATTAGTTTTTCTTCTTTCTTCCACCAATCTGTGTTCTGCAGGGACACAAGGACATCAAGCTGTGAAAGGTTTTGCCCAAAGATGAATTGGATAACCTTCTTTCTTCATTAGTAAAACCTCTTCCAGTGTTGAATAGCGAGACACAGCACGCGGACGGGTGATGGAGGGAAGAGGAAGCAAGAGGAGGTGTGGGGGAGGGGGTGAGAGCCCAGAGTCAGTGGTAATTAGCCATGAAACAAAAGCCCACACGGCACAGTTATGGCTTAGGTTTCACACCTTGAGCCGTCTCTCTGTGCCTCTGAGGCTGAAAGCTCAGCCAGGGCCGATGCTGCTGCAAGGTGTCCAGCTGAAAGCCAGAGCAGACCTGGAGCAGACCTGGAGCAGCCCCGTCCTGGCTCCGTCTTCCATCCATCATGCTGCCTCCACACTCCTCTCTCAGTCTGGCCTGCTGGCAGGGAGGCACTTTGTCTGGCTGACATGTCATGTCTGTCTGAGCCACATGGTTATGGAGCTTGTAAAGGCAGTTTTAACAGAAAAACTTCACAAAGGCAACATGTACTTGATATTGAGTAGTATTTCAAATGAGTTTTTTCCCATTTTGTTGAGAGATGGATGAGAAGTTCTCATTCTGTTTGAGTTAAAGCACATAACTAGGTTGTACATTTGCTTATTAATTTATATTCTCATACATGATGTTGTTTTAGCTCACTCCTTCATTTTTACATTGATTTGACAGCATCATGTTACGTTATCCCTGCCCTCTTTACTCCAATTCACTTAATTTATTTGAAGTGTCATTCTTTTGCACTTGCTGTACTTATTGTGTTCCTTCTGTTTTAGTGTCTTTACTTGCATCTTGTATCCTGCTGTTGTGCCCTTCTGCTTTGTCTGTCAAAGCACTTTGTAAACTTCATTTTTAAAGGTGCTATAAAGCTATTATTATTATTATTATTATTATTATTATTATTATTATTATTATTATTGTTTGTTTGTTTGCATATGAATTTCAACATGAACCACCTGCTGATTCCTGAGCATTAGGTCCCAGCTGTTTCCCCCTTTTTTCAGTCTTAATGCTAAGCTAATCACCCCTAGGCTTCGGAATTAATATGCAGACATGAGTGTGTCTTCTTTTTTTCCTTTTTTATCAGAAAATGCTTTTGTGTAACAGTCTGCAGAAAATAAAATTATCCCTCTATCGCAAAATATCTACTATTATACATTTGACTGAACAAGTTCATATCATACCTTTGTACTACATAACACTACTAGTTTTTAGACTATTTGGGGGCGGCTGTGGCTCAGGTGGTAGAGCGGGTCGTCCAATAACTGAAGGGTTGGCAGTTCGAATCCCGCTCTGTCCTAGTCAGTCTGTTGTGTCCTTGGGCAAGACACTTTACCCTCCCACACTGGTGTATGAATGTTTGGTGGTGGTCGGAGGGGCCGTAGGCGCAAATTGGCAGCCACGCTTCTGTCAACCTGTCCCAGGGCAGCTGTGGCTACAAATGTAGTTTACCACCACCAGAGTGTGAATGTGAGAGCGAATGAGTAATGGGTTAATAATGTAAAGCGCTTTGGGTGTCTAGAAAGGCACTATATAAATCCAATCCATTATTATTATTTTATGGGGTGGTCAGAAATTGGACAATTGAACAAGTTGTTCATGTATACTGATATGATGTGTGACATTTCCAAAGCTGTGTAGACCAAATGCTCCTTCGGGGGGGGGGTTAACATAGTTTAGTTGATTAATACCACTAACTAACTTACTAATGTATTAATGTAGGCCCAACAATAGACAATATTTGTACAAATACAGTATACTTCATGAAGAAAAAAAGTATTGATGCTATTTATTTAGCATTTTATTATTTATCAACAATAATTGCACATAGAAGTTTTGGTCATAAAAAAAGACATACTGAAATCTCATATGAATCTTTACACAGAAATACATGATGAAATTTGACATTTCTTTTTGTTTAATCCAGTAGTTTTCCTACAAGTGTAAGGGGGGGGGGGGGCTTAGAATTAAGTTAAATAATTCCAGTTAACTAAATAAATAATTTTCTAAAAAGTAATGACATAATATTTAAATTTATTGTCAGTAGTACAGATTGTAAAAATAATTAAACATAATAGAATTAATCAAACATGATATTGCTGCAAACATGATGATTCTTCCCTCACTTGCCTACTGTTATCTGTTAGTTTGCATTTCCAGGTGTGCACTTTACAAGCAAATCACAACGCAGCATTTCGCGTTCCTCTTTGAGATAAGATCCAAATGCACTAGCACCCCCCCACCTCCATGACTGCACTGTTTTGGGGAAAGGCCTGTGTTGACAGGCCCTTCATTAGAGTCTTTGTCCTGGAAGAGCCTAGTACATAATTAATGTCTGCATGATGGATTACATGGGTGGGTTGCAAACAGCAAAGAGGTCGGCAGAAAACTGGAGAACTGATGCAAGGCTATTTTCCCTATCGAACACGCCTACTGTGTGCCCCTTCTGCACTGGCACCAAAATTGCTGATTAGAAAGTCACAATATTTACAGCAGTGACTTGAGTACAGGTGTGAGTGAAAATTAACCCCCTGCGTGTTTACTTTCTTTTTGTCTTTGGCACTTTGTGTGGGAATTAAGGGCGACTGCACCCCGACAAATGATCATTTTTATTGCGTTTCTGACAGGTGGGGCTTTGGGTGAATGTTAACCATTTATCAAAGCCTTTGTTAATGAAGCAGAGAGCACTGTGGAAATTAAACCCCTTCTGTTCCCCCTTCCATAATACAGACTGCTCTGATGTGATAAAGACTCTGTTTTTATAGTATGCCTTGTACTACCGGTCCTTCATTATCATTACTACATTCAGTAATGCTAGCCACATGTTAGCCACTACTACCATATTGAAGCACAGTAATGAGCTGAGGCCATCTTCCTGTATGTCAAATCAGAGCTTAAAGGTTCAGTTTAATGATTTTAACGTTTGACATCCAGCTAGAATGCTATGATGAACATCAATGTGCTGACTTTCCTCACAACCTCCAGGCTATGTTTTAATAAAACAAACTAAATCAGAATTAATTGCAACACATGGCTTTTTACATAAAAGATCAAGTGGGCTCAAGTGGAATGGTATCTAATTGAAAATGTAGGGAATGTTTGATCTCAGTGTTTTCATTTAATACCATCCCCAGGGAAGCCAAGTGCAAATATTATACACCATTTCCAGGGTTTTTGGAAATGTACTTTGAATCTGTCAGAAACTGCTTTGCCGTGTTCCCCCCCAAAATTCCCAGCACATCTGAAGGAGGCACAGTGCAAACTGAGGCTTCCTGATGCACATCAGTCACTTCTCTGGCAGTTGTTGAAGTTTTACTTCAGATAAATTTGTCTATGTCTTGCTGGTGTTCAGTGTACAGTCTAGTGCACCGGTGGATGAAGTGACTCGCTCAATTATACATTTACTTAGACAAGTAATAAAGCGCTGCCACTCTCTGCCAAAGCTGGAGCTGATTTTCCTGGCTGTACAAGCTGTTTTTCCCAGCCTCTTATTCCTCCCCTCTCACTGATCAAGACATTTATCCCAAAGAAAGGCACACTTACTGAAGCAAATTCCCAGCTCTACAGTGTTTTTCATTGAAAAAAATATAGCATGTTTTTACCTCACGTGGGTTTCTAGTTTTCAGATTCTGCACACATGTGCTTTTTAAGCAACCTCCCATCATGACATTATCAGCCCAGCCTCTAAGCATGCCTCGTTCCAGACTTGATAAGCTTTATCACAAATACAAGTATGCTTGAGTTTTTCATCTTCAGCCATCCCAAGGTTAAAGGAAAAATCCTTATGGTCACAGTTTTTCAAAGGGTTGTCGTGCATATTATATAAACCAGCAGTATTTTTACAGTTTTACCTTTATCAAATCAGAATGTCTTCAAAAGAAATGAAATATCTAAATATCTCTGGTTGCTTGTTGTTTATATCTGCCTTTGATGAAAGAATGTTAAAGTTACTGTAACATTTAGTGCTTGATGCTTTGCAAGCCTGCTGTTTTGGAAATGCTGGAATGTCCCATTTGTTTGTGGAGGGTAGTCGTAAAAAGAGAATTACATATGAGCTATTAAAATGACATCAAAAAAGCCCGCATGCATCATATAAAAGCAGCTTTTACTTAATGTCTCTTTTTTTACCTAAAAATAAAGGATGATTTGAGTCATTTTTGCTGTTCAGATATCAGTATACCTACTGATACAGATGCTTTGTCATATCTACTCCCAGTTCTGCATTTACTGAGCTATTTCGTTTCCTTAGCTCTCTAAAAACTAACCACTGTAAGGTAGAAGATCCCTTGGGGGGCCATTTCCCCTGCCTCGATGCAGGAGAAAGACACACTGACAGTTTCTGATTGAATTGACAGCTTATGAGAAGCGCCTGGCTGCTGCATTTTGAAAACGGTGACAGGAGCTGATTTTACCCCAAAGTTAACACTTTACTAATGAGTCACCTACATGAGGAAGATGACTATATACAACAAAACAGCCTGGTCATTGCAACCAACCTAAACTAGATCATAGTAATGCTTGTTTCTATTCACTCTAATATTCCTTTCATCCAAACACACACTCCCTGACTCTGACATATGCTCTGCCTTGGAGCTAATAATTCAGCAACCATCACATGACGGACAGGTTTAGGAAGGTACTGTTACTGCTACAACAGGTCTACCAATTAGCACTGCAGAGCGTTTGGGTGTTAATGATCATTCATCTCCTTAGTATGATGTGTCCTTATGAAAAATGATACCTGAAAACTCACACATTGTAAAAGTCACCTGCTTAGCAGCAGGGTGTGAATGTATTATCTGCTTAAGTGATCTCAAAATAGAAGCTGTAAGAAACACAAAGTACCCACTCAGTTAAAAGGGATATTCCGAATATGACTTTTGGAACCATCCTTTCATAACAATTTGAGAATATCTTTGTACTGATTTCTAGTATCTGAAGCATTGTCAGTTCTAGCAGTTACACTGAGCTTCAGTATGAGGTCAAATGACCATCCTTTTCTTACTGCTGGCCCATGGTTACCACGGAGACCTCTGAGTTGTGTGTAATTGTGCACTGAGAGCATTTGTCTGAGTGGTAATTTCACACACTTGGCAGCATTTGCGAGAGAGAGCGGCTTGACTGTAACTACTGTATCGCACACTTGGTAACAAGGAGAACTGTTTACACGCCTTTTCAGGTACATGTTATCTGTCATGCCCTTTACGGTCATTTTCGGGTTCCAATTTCTTGGGCCTGGCAAGGAAAAAACAGACAAGGTTGGCAGCATGGGAAGATTAGTAGCTGGAACAATAAGGTGATGCCCAAAGGAAATGTACTTTACATTGATGTTGTTACGGTAAAGCTCCAGTGCTTGGACAGACTTCAGACACTGAACTGTTTTTCTTTATCTTCTCTATTCACACAAGGTGATCCTGACGTGCATGGCCAATCGGATCAAGCAAAATGCACTGTTTTTGACTTGGGGGAAGAGCCGCAGTTACTCATGCAGCTGGACCGATGCCAGACTGAGAGAGGTGACTGGTAGAAGTAGGATATGAGTCTCTCTGTCAGCTGCAAAGGAGAGGGGGGAGTCGGTCCTAATGAGGAGAGACATCTCTGCATTATCCTCTCCTCCCATCAGTCACATATAAAAGGAGTGAACGAAGTGATGAATCCACACCTCACATACTTCTAGATACACTACAGCATGATTTATCTTACACACATAGAAACATGCTGAAAGGAAAGGAACTGCCACAAAAGATATTCAGCATTCATTTTTTATTTCGTATATACTGGATATCTGGATCTTCATGTAGGTGACTGGTGTATGACTAAGTAATCTGCATGGTAACATAATATTAGTAAACAGTACTCATAGTATTCATAATCAGTTTCTCAATTATTTGTCAGTTTGGTCAGGTAATCACTTATATACTCTACACATTCTGAAAATAATTACCCAGAACACACAGTGACATCTTGAATTTGTACTTTTTTGTTCAACAGCCAAAAAACCAAAGGTATTCTGATGAAATAAAAGAAAAACTGTATTACCTTTCTTCTGTGTGTAAAAACATCTGGCTAATGTTTATCTGGTCTGTAGTCATTTTAGTGCTACATTTTACTCTTCTGTTTGCAAAAATTATGCCAAAATATGTGAGTACAAAGGAAGGAGGAGGGGAAAAAAGCATATTTGGCAAATTTCAGTGAGTGTGTATATGGCTTTGTGTGTGTTTGAAAGATCTGTAGCACTCTCAGGTTGTTGTTTTGTCATTTCCCCTCCCCTCTCTGTGTGTGGCATTCTGTCAGAGCCAGCCCAATGACATTTTGAGGCAGCTGAACTCTGGGACCTTTCAGTGTCACCCTCTGTTGTCATTTCTGACTACTACAGCCCAGACAATGATGCACTTGCACCGTGGGGGGAAAATCTGATCTAGAGCCTACCTCAAGGTCTGCAAGTTGTTTTTCTACTGCTCCATCAAACCAGCTTTCTTTGGCACTTCTGCTTTGATGAAAACAAAAAAAATGTTTAAGGATGAGATGAGTTCTTTTAGAATTTAGTTGAATTCAAACAAAACTTGAGTGTTTGATGTCTGCGAGACACCAATGGCTGATGCAAATATGTGGAATCGGTGCAACTCTTGCGTTCTCCGTTCCTTGTTTTTGTCAAATTAAGAACAACAACTGTAGTATGAGAAATATAAGTATCTTGTCATATAGTTCATCATGTTTGAATTTCAGGCTCCATTGTGGACTGTTTAATTACCCCAGACAAAAATCAAACAACCCAGTTCCCAGAGGAAGTGTACGACTGCATACATCTTATCCATAAATTAAGTTAGTAGAGCTGATGCAAGGTGCACTAGCAGTTATGTAGCAGCCCTGGCTGAATGTCAGCCCTGCTGCAAGGAAATGGTCCTGTCGAAAGGGTTGGGAAATAATGCAGCAGTTGTGTCAATTCCTGCTCTGCTTCCTTCTGTCATTATCTTACTGGAACACCATAAAAGCAACAGGTGCACCAAAGACAAGTTCTAACGTGTCTGGGTGTTAAAAATGTGTTGATGTAGTCACATGCACCTGTTTGCCTCTGACTATGACTTCATTGAGAATGGTCTAATTGCCAGTCAGAGTTCAAACTCCTTCTCAGTAGACAACCTGGGGACTTTTCAGCTCTACTTAAAATACACATGCACTACCAATAGAGGACTCTTGTGTGGAGTGCAGTGCCCCTGCCTTTAACCATGTTCTGCTTATTGATTTGAGTCTGGCTGTAACCTCGTATCAGGGCTTTGCAAAGTTCTCTGCAGCATTAAGTCCCGGTCCTAATTGAAGCCTCCCAGAGGCTAACTGGCTCGATTGCTCTGACATGTCAAAAGGCATCAGTCAGTTAAATGGGGCTGGGAGATGGAGAGCCGTTATTGCTGCTGCTGCTGCTGCCTACAGGCTGTGACCTTGTGGTGAGAATGAGCTTGAAATGTCTCCTCTAAACCCGTTGCCTTCCTGCAACTTCCAACTTCTGTTCCTCACTAGATACTCTCAGACGAGTAAGGGTGTCTGTGCGTTCGTATATTTGTTCAGTCACATGGTGCTGCCATATGTGCATGTTAGGTTGTACACAAATTTCAGCTTGCAGCTGCCAAGAACAGTAACTGACAATTGTTCTTAGTGAATAATGATCCCACGGCGAATCGTCCCCAAGTTTCTTCTTGGATTGGACAATTATATTGCTGGTTCTGCCAGGAGATATGGCTAAGCACACAGTTCTTCATATAAAGATTAACAGTAGAATGATGCCATAGCGACATAGAGCAAATCACAGAGTGTGAAAAGCAACATGCAGTTTCCTGTAGGTGTAACGTTATAGCAGCTGTACTATACTGATATGCCTTCCACTGAATCGAAGATTTGTTGCACAGCATCCTTACCCTGTGTTGACCTTTTACCTTTCATAAGTAAGAATGTTAAATAGGGTTTGTCATTTCTATCATTGTTTTTTTTTTTTTTTGCTTTGTTTTTTTTTACAATAATTGAAGTAGACAGCTGTAAGTGATGCTAAGTACTCTGTGATAAATATTTAACCACCTCCAGCTTGGACATTCAGCTAGTATTTCACTGCAGCCATTTTAACTAATTGAGGCAGAGGCAGTTAAATGCAGGTTTAACTGGTATCACAATAAATACTGTAACCCCCCCCATTTAGATGGATGTTGGCTCAGTGGATTGACAAGCCACTTGATTGGTTCCCATCCATGCTTCTGACAGATTTGGGACCTCAATATACCATTATGGTTGTCAGTCACCCATTTTACAAGAATAAATAACCCATTCTTTATTTTTTGTGTATAAATAAAACGGGAATCAGACTTGCTATTTCATAAACTTAAACAGAAACTCATAAAATCTTTCAGTATTTGATCAGAATTTTACTGAAGGAAGGCATTTAGATAAGAGACAGATTTATGTCAGAAGTTAGTACAAGTTGGCAGATTCACGAGATGAAGATCAAAACTTAATTACTGTCCCCAGGTAACAAATCCCGTGCAAATGGTATGTATATGTGATTATCTTGTCAAATATCACAGTTGCAGGAGTTTCCTAGGGGCCAAGACAAGGATTTGTTTGGGGATGGTGGGAAACTGTATGACTTCCCACTATCACATAACAGTCAGAGGAGCTTGTGCTTTGATGGTGCACCAAGAGCTGTCTGTCAAACTAGTGAATGACTCCAGAAGGAAGAGACCTCAGTAATGGCTAAAGGAAACAGGAGTCTGGAGTCTAACAAGGAACTATTCTTTCATTTCAGCCACTATCCAGGCTACCCAGTCACTGGCCCAGTGTGCTGTTATTCACTGTGGCGTGCAGAAGAGGCAGCACTGATGTGGGAGAGACAAGCTGAATAAGCACACTGCTTAAAAAGGATGGCTGCTACAGCCTGGAGGCAATAGCAGGACAGAGGGCACAGACTAAAATGAAATCTGTCCTTCACAAAACAACCCACCCCCTCTATGGTGAGCAGATGTTGTTACAGAGCACCTCTAGCCTTTGGCTTTTACCCCCAAGGTGCAACACGATCTGCTCTGGGCACTGTGTTGTGCCAGGAGCATTCAAACTGTACAGTACCTGACATGTGAGAGGGCTCAGTCACAGTGGCTGAGGATGGAGCTGAAGCAGATCCCTGCATACACGCTCCAACCCTCTGTCAACAGGTATACTTCAGAATGTTTGGAAAGTTCATATAGAAATGTCTCACTCAAATGAAATAATATTTTAGGACCACTTTCTGAGGTAACAATTGGTGTTCCTTTTACATTTTATTCATAAGAAAGTCAATTTATATTCTCTCACTCTGACATTCTTGTATATACTTATCATCCAATAGTAATGTCTTCATTGTATTTAAAGTAACTGAAGCCACTCTGAAATTTGGACTTTGGTTTTATTTTATTCATTTAACCTACACCACCACTGGACTGTTTGCAAAAAGGAATAATCTCTGCAGCCTAACCAACAAAGTCCTTTAGCTTTGATTACGGGATGCACTCTCCATGGCATCATTTCGATAAGCTTATGCAATGTCACAACTTCTACTTGTGTCATTTTGGACACATAGCCCTGCTGAACCTAGACCAGACCAACTGAAGCCACTCAGATCATAACACTGCCCCCACAGGCTTGTACTGTAGGGATCAGGCATGATGGGTAATCACTACATCCACCTCTTCTCATCTTGAAGCCTCCATCACTCTGGAACAGGGTCATTCTGGACTCATCAGACCACATGACCTTTCCCCCCCCCCATTGAATAACAGTCTAATCTTTATCTGTCTCTCTATAAACTGATGGTTGTTCAAGAAATGAGAAGCGACAAACTGCTGTTAGAGTTAATGAACATGTTGCGATAATTTTATCAGAAGCATTTTAACTATACAGGACCTGACATATCCAATGGAAGGTTCTTACCTATTTACTTTGTTAAATCCAGGTGGGATGGGGGTTTTTATGGCCAGGCTGTGTGGTTCTTTTGAGGGGGTCTTTCAAAGTGCCAGCTCCAAGGCACCTAATTTACCTATTTTTACTGTTTTGCAGAATACAAAGATTTGAATTTGTCATCATTTCCTTCTTTTATATGCAGTGATGGTTAGCAGTTATTTACTGCACTCACCAACCAGACTAATAGGGTTAAATGTGTTCACCTTGTGCCTGCTTGTTCTTCATTACATGTCAGCAGTAGCTTCTGTTATCCTTGAAATAACCAGCCCCTAGCACAACAGAGACTCCAACACCAACTACACATAAGCACAGGTAAATCATGTAAGTGGAACCTCCACACACTTGTAGTTGCAGGATTTTTACAGTTTGATTGTGATATCTTACTGTTGAGTGGCATTTTATTGCAGTTTAAATGTGTCTGCTCATTACAGCATGTCTAATTTCTGTTCTTATCGTTGTGGGTGTCTGAAGTTTAATCTAATCTGTTTTTGGCAGTTTTTGGGCATGATTAAGGTTGGTGGGGTTTAAGTTTTAGATTGAGGTTTCTGTTGCACAAGGTATGTGAGTGGGAGTATTTCAGAGGTAGAGTTTCTGTTTGAGTGTCCTCAAGATAAATCACACATAATGTGGCTTCATAGTCTTTTCCTGTCACCTATTGCAGCAGAACGTTAGATAGAGATGCCTGAAGGGCCTTTACTTGCACGGCTCTGTTTGCCTGGAACTGGCTATCGACACAGACCATAAATCACTCTCTAATATTTTTATGCATCCAGTCCGTCCAACGGCTGCTAATGTTGCCTCTCCCTGCTTCCTTTGTAACTCATTTGAGCTGATCGTCAACGCATGACAATGTGTGTGTAATGGGGATTGCTCGAATCAGCTTGGCAAAGACACTGACTCTGTTTGGATTGGCTTAAAAGTGCAACTCCCTTGACCTTGCAGCAATGTGTGACATCAAGATTATGTGACAAGGGCAGTTGAATACAAATCAAAAGCTGAGTTGAATTATAGCAGCTTGTCCCGCAGTATAATTGTATAAAACCCAATCTTATATGCTTTCGATGTTAAGTATTTAAATAGCTTCATCAAAACTGTAGAAAACTGTCATGTTGCATCTGCTCAAATTCAGACCCTTAGTCCCCTGCAATCTCCTCGAGCATTATCTTTGATGACTTGATCACTTCATCTTTGACCCCGACCCCAACGATGTCCCTCCTGAGCACCGTGACTCAGGCTGTTGTTGCCCTCACTGCCATCATGTCCTGACCTTCGCTGACTTGGCTTGTCACACCCTTATCAAATGCAATCTGATGGCACCGCAAGCCTGAAGCAAGCAAACACTCTGATACCATCTGTTTGGTTAGAAAAGAGATGCCACTCCTCCCCCTCCACCCCTAGCCCCTCAGCTTAAGCCACCTGCAGTGCTTAAAGGACACATGCACTGTCTGTCTGTGTGAGTCTCCAGGTCCAAGTCTGCAATAACCTATATCAGTCTGTCTGTCAGCAGGATGATGCAAAAATGACAACACAAATTTACACGAAACTTGGTTTAAGGCAGGGTCAGGCACACAGCAAGGACAAACTAAAGAGTAAAGATGCAACAAAGGCAAAATTCTGGTCTGTTTTTCACAACAGCTGTCACTCCAACATATTGCAGGTTACTACACACTGACCATGGAACAAAAAAATACATTTAATTTGTCAATTTAAGTTGTTTTACAGCAGCAAAGAGTGCAAAAGTGAGTGTGTGTGTGTGTGTGTGTGTGTATACACTGAACAAAAATATAAATGTTATATAATGTATAAATGTAAACTTTTGTTTTTGCTCCCATTTTTCATGAGCTGAACTCAACAATCTAAAACGTTTTCTATGTACACAAAAGGCCTATTTCTCTCAAATATTGTTCATAAATTTGTCTAACTCTGTGTTAGTGAGCACTTCTCCTTTGTCCTTTGCTGAGATAATCCATCCACCTCACAGGTGTGGCAGATCAAGATGCTGATTAGACAGCAGGATTATTGCACAGATGTGCCTTAGGCTGGCCACAATAAAAGGCCACTCTAAAATGTGCACTTTTACTGTATTGAGTGGTCCAGGGGGGTCAGAAAATCAGTCAGTATATGGTGTGACCACCATTTTCCTCACGCAGTCTTCTTCATGAATTCTCTGAAACACCTTTGGAGATGGCTTATGGTAGAGAAATGAACATTCAATTCACAGGCAAAAGCTCTGGTGGACATTCCTGAAGTCAGCATGCCAATTGCATATTCCCTCAAAACTTGTGACATCTGTGGCATTGTTCTGTGTGATAAAACTGCACATTTTAGAGTGTTTTTTTTTTTTTCATTGTGGCCAGCCTAAGGCACACCTGTGCAATAATCATGCTGTCTAATCAGCATCTTGATATGCCACACCTGTGAGGTGGATGGATTATCTCAGCAAAGGAGAAGTGTTCACTAACACAAATTTTGACAGATTTGTGAACAATATTTGAGAGAAATAAACCTTGTGTGTACACAGTTGTAGATCTTTGAGTTCAGCTCATGAAAAATGGGAGCAAAAACAAAAGTGTTGGATTTATATTTTTGTTCAGTGTGTGTATGTATTTATGTATGTATGCATGTATGTTTATTTATTTATTGAACAACTATTGAAACTGTTTCAAACTTGCAATATAATCATTTTGATGCAAAGTGATCTGTGGCTGAGTATTTCACACTTTTTGTCACTTCTTCATCCGTCTCTCGGTCTGCAAAAGACCAATCAATTGACACCAATTGATGAATTAGAAATACACCTTAGCTACTATGCTTATATTCAGTAAACTAACCACTGACACCAAACAACAAAAAAGAGTAAAACAATGCTCATAATTTGTGGTTTAAAAATATGGAGAATAGAACTGTGTTCTCTGGATGCCCTGGTAGTTTACATATGTTTTCATACATCACCATGAACGTATGTTAACCAATTAGATCTACCAGAGGGGACATAGTTATTTTAGTCTTTCATAACAGAAACTAGCTGTAAATTGCTCATCAGGGGAAACAGAGTTCAGAAAATCATAAAAGAAACACAGAAGCTGACAGACTTAACACAACAAAATACAAAACAATTCAAGACTGAGCAAATCAAGGAAGTGAAGAAAAATGACCAAAGAAGTTGATCAGTTATCAGTGACGTGATCTGATGGCAGTTTTTGTGATTTCCTGTATGCCAGCACTGCCATATGACAGGTTGTCAGGAAAAAAATATAGCCCTGCAGATGTTTGCAGAGAAATACAAAGCAAGAGGCATGCTAATGCATCATCCCACTCATCATTCAGTCTGTTTTTCTCTCACAAAACGGGCAGTCATAATAAAATACACATGTAGACACAGCAAATGACTGTATTCACATCTCTATTGTCCCAGGTTCACTGTAATGAGCCTGCATTATTTCACTGGTTTGAATGTGACAACATTCAACTAGCATTCGGCAGTCTACACAATCACAGTTTTCCCCCATAAATGCCCTTAAATGGACTGCTCACTTCCCATAGAGATATGAAATGACAATAATAAGAAACCATATAGTAGTTTGCTTTTGAAATTCACTCTCTTTGAAAATGGTACATGAAAGGTCTATAAAAGAAGATACAGGCTTGAGAGAAAACTCGCCATCACCAAGATAATGTAGGCCTAACACAGCTCATGTGTGTTACTGAATGCATCATCAAAAGCAAATCTGTCTCAGTGTCCTGCAATAAAAATGTGGCATGGGAACGGAGGTGGTAGAGACAGTATATTTTCAACTAATGAGTAACGAATGCTAATGTATACCAGAATGTAAGCCAGTGCCACAGTGTTAAAATGACAGCTTTGTTCAGTAGCTCCACTATTACAACACAAATATAAATGAAATAATTCTTCCCCATTTACCGTACTTCAGTGAAGTGGCAATTCATCTTACAGTGGTCATCAGAATGTGAGTCACTTTTTAAAGGTGATGGCCACAGAAGTACTCATTATAATAGCAGGCCATGAGAGCTGTGTGGAGCGGCAAACTGAAGAGATTTGTTTTGCAGGGTTCTGATTTTCTGTGGTAATCTGCAAATGTTTGTTTGTATTCCACGTGTCAAATATGACAAATTTAAATTATACAAATATCAAACATCAAATAGTAATCATAATAATATTTTTTTTTGTCTTTTACTGACCTCAGAGAACCCATGTTTCACTCAAGAAACAAGCAAACGAACCCAAAAGCACTTCATTGATTGTGATGGCCCATTTTGTCACACTGAGACACAGCTTAAAACACTCGGTCAGGTCAGTACGACATGACAAGGCAATTCAGTAAGGCTCTGGTTTGTGTTTTTATTTGACAGTCACCACGGCCATGGCTTGCTGATTACCTTCTGTTTTTGTACAGTGAGCTCATTTGACAGCAATGCACAAATAACAGATTGTATTGGTCCACAACATTTTTCTTTTTTTTATTCACACATACCCACCCACATTGTTTCCCTCACAACTAGCAACACACCTGCACACACACACACATGGGTGGTATTCATTTTGCTCTTCTGTCTGTACCGCCACAATTTGGCAGGTGGCACAGTGCCGCCTTCCATTAGTGAGAAAAGAGGGAGAGAAAGAAATCTATATAGGCGAATAAACAAGAGTGGAAGCCGCTGCCAGCTTGTTTCCATTCTCCATTGGATAATAGAAATGGAAGTGTGATAAGGTTCTTGTACAATCTCCCACGTAGATGTTGAACTGAGTTTACTTTCCCTTTCCTTCATTTAGATTTGTGTTTTGCCACTAGTTAATGGTGTACAAGCAGCGTTGGTAAAGTTTTAACGTGGCGCACCACCACATCAAAATCCTTGCAGCCACACCATACATTTGATACAAAAAATCATCACCTCATAGTAGTTTTATTATTATTATGTATGTATAATATATAATAGGCCTACTATTTTCAATAAGAAGCGGCTATATAATTTTTACCCCCGTATATTTTTTTTACCCCATAAGAATTGTGCGCATGCTCCAAAGCGTCAGGCATGTGCAACCGTATTCTTTTGATGTAGAAGATCAGCGCATGAAGGGATTTTTTTCTACACTGAGTAGGCCTACTTATTGAATAAGCAGGACAGAGACCCGCCTCCCCCCTGAATGACACACCGCCACACCAAGACATCAGTTCCACAGGAAACACTGTGTACAAGTGAGTCTAAATACCTACTAACTGGTAAATGGACACACTGCACTGAGTTTCAGGGCTATACAGGCTTCAAAATTCAGTTTTTCTTTGTTGAGCTGTCTTTATTACCTTTACCACGGAGATATTTTAACTATGATTACCTCTGCCAAGGAACGGCGGAGGTTATGTTTTCATCTGGGTTTGTTTGTTTGTTTGTCTGTTAGCAAAATAACTCAAAAAATTATGGACGGATTTTGATGAAATTTTCAGGAAATTTGTACAAGGAACCAATAATTAAATTTGGTGGTAATGGGGGGGGGGGGTACTGATCTGCCTTGGTGGAGGTCTACACTTTTCTACTTTTTATCTGTATTCATTTCTTAGCATTTGCAATTTTGTATGAATAACAGCCTAAATAAAATTTAACCAGGTTTGTTCCTAATGATAATGTCTACAGATCACACATTGTATTAGTGCACAGAGGAACCATTTCATTACCCACTGGTGTCTGAACTGCCATTTTGAGGCTAGTACTTTAAGACTGAGCGATCATCATGTTTGTTGCATTCATGGCTTTTTGAAGGAATATATTACAACTTTAAGATATTTCCACAATGGTACTATCTGTGCTACATCTGTAGGTCCTTGCCCCTTGCTTACTTAAATATTGTCTGCTCTAAATCAGTGGCAAAGTCATTAAAAAAAACCAAATTCTTTTGCATTAGACAAATACACATATAGCATCAAGGTCCTTGAAACCTTGAAAGTTCAAAGGTCAAAATTAGAGTAGTTTTCCAAAAATCACTGTATCTGTGGTTGCTGGGAATGGTGTTTTAGGGATTTTAGCTGCCTTGGCTTTGAGGGTTGCCCTTCCTGGTCTCTAGTTTAAATAATAACGTCTCTACAGTTAACACCGATTTTAAAATAAATGAGTCCAAAATCCGTCATGCATGAATATAAGCCTAATTTGATCGCCAAAGCAGTGCTTTTCATGAATAAACAACTTTAACCCCTTTTGCACCACAGGAACCTTACCAGGAACGTTTAAATTTCCTGGGCTTTTCCACCAAAATTACCCAGGAAAAAAACTTTCACTCAACCCCAAATATAACTTGAAAATCTTGCTGGTACGTAGGTAGGACTTTTCAGATTCACCACAATTCATGAGGGACGGGGTTGTGTGCTGAAAAACCCAGACTGGTGGAACACGCATGCAGTGTTCTGCACTTCTGTTCCCCCACAATGTTTAAGCCAATAGCATATTTGGCAAATATGCGTATTTGTCTCGCTCCGATGAATGCATTGCACTAATCGGTTTGTCCATCCGAATACGGTCTTGATAATAAATCTGGACCTCATCAAACATATTTGCTGAACATGTTCTTTTTTCCCCCATTTTCCAAATGAATGTTTTCTTTAGACTGTATTCAGCACAAGCTGAGCCAAGCTGAGCGTACTCGGCAAATACACTCAAAATTTCTAGTTGGAGACTCAAAATGACTGAGTCTGATTTGAATACATTTCCAGGAACGTTGTGGTGTGGTGTAAAGGCAAATTACACAGAGAATTACCAGGAACTATTTTTCATAGGTAAATAAATTCCTGCTAGAGCTGCACAATATATTGTTTGAGCATCATTGCTATGTACATGTGCGCAATAGTCACATCGCAGGTCCTGCAATGTAGGAGGCAAATGAACTCAATGTGTTCTCATCTAATTTCCACCTGGGTACCTGACACATACTGCACACAGCCATCCACCAATCACAGTCATTCTTAATCAGTTTGCCGAAGCAGACCACGCCCCTGCACATGGAGTGAGTCATTGGTAACAACATAGAAAAATGAGCAACGAACAAGAGAAAATCACCAAAAATGAAGACTTGGTGCCAAAAGAAAAGCAACGTCAGTTATCTAGAATTATTTCAGGTACAAGAAGGATGAAACTGAAACACGTCTTCTGTGTCGATAGTGCCTTGCACCTGATGCCACAACGAGAGGAAACACAACTAATTTGTTTGACCATTTATGTCGGCACCACATGGCTATTATATCCTGAGTAGTTTTTCATATCGCAATATGTGTCGCAGGGTTAAAAAAATTGCAATGTCAGTTTTTTCCAATGTTGTGCAGCCCTAATTCCTGCTAATAAAAGTTTCTGAGAATACTGAAAAAGGGGCTTTTGTTATGCACATGACAAACTAAGCTCAAGTCATAATCAAGCATCTGTAACATTCAATAGCACTTGCTTGTGAATGTGTCTACATGGAAACTGTTGATAAACTCTAGTTGAAAGATTAGAAGTTTCAGCAAGTTACATCTCGGTGTAAATCCCCAAAAGACATCTGCTTTTGGTTACAGACAAAATTTTGAAAGACTCTAGTGACTCACAGTCCCCTCTGTGCATCATCAAGGTTTGCACCTTACTGAAGGCCTCAGGTTTTATGCAGATGACTGAAACACATTGGCTTTTATGTTCTGTGGAAGTGGATGTAACATTGCCTGGATGATACTGCTTCACTGGGCTATTTCATGATCTCATATTAAACAGCCTTATCCTTCAGACAGCTAGATTGGGGAAAGAGAAACCCTCTTCAAAAGTTTTTCTTGTACTCTGAAGGCATGTAGTGAAGTGTTCTGTGGCCTTCTGTGAGCTAGGGCTATATAATAGAATCAAAAGGAGACATAACGTGGGCAGTGAGGCAGCATTCAACATATTTCAGTGAAAGACTTACTTCATGTTCAGTGATGCATATGTATAATATATAGTTTCTTTGAAGTGTTGAGAAAGTGCATTTGGTACAGAAGAGCACTTGGAACAAACACATTTTCATATTTGTATTTTGTCTTTTTTTCCTTCATTTTAAGAGTTTTGGTATTAGTAATCCTTTCACAATGTGCAATGCAACGAACTAGTCAAGAAACTGTTGCTAGGTCTCTACTTCCCAGCACTTTTAAAAAGCAAAAAAGTATTCACAGGTGAAGAGTACAGCTCATTTGGCGATCTCATTAGCAAACAGGTTCAGTATTGCAGTATCCAGCCTTCAAGGTCTGACTATGAAGCACTGACTTGAATAAAACATATTATACATTATACATATAATAAACTCAAAGACGTGATATGATAGACATTAGCCTCCTGGCAAAGCATGTACTCTGCAGCTCTCCGGTCCTCTGTGGCTTGGGATGATGCATGGCCTTTGCTCAGAGCTATAGGCCCGCTCTGCTGAAAAGGGCTTTTTGAGGAAGACACCAGCCTTTGGGTAAATTGCCTGCGACAATCCAAGTTCTCATAAAGCATCCGTATGGACGTTAAGAGCAAGAGCTTTGCCTTTGTGTTCCTTCAACATTCTATTTAGCCTAATTAGGACCACAGGGGTCTGCAAATGTTTGAGCCATTATAGGATCACGGAGGCCTGCAGGTGTAGCTGTAGATGAAAAGCTCCAGACAAAGAAAAGAAAGATAGGCAAATGTAGTGGTGCATGAATCGTACACCACAGGGTTAATGTATTAAGACAGAAAGAACGATAGTGAAGGATGATGAATGGAAAGAACGAGAGAGACATGGATTAGAAAAGGCAATATGAGAAAGCTGGACATTGCTGAAGCTTTTAAGGCTCAAAGAAAGATGAAGGAAGGTGGGAAGAGGCATATATTCACCCTCTGCTCATTTGTCTTGTATTTTCATCTGTACCATCACAAAAGGTGTTTAAATACATGCACATCTACTACTGTGTACCTCTGCAATGCATTTTTCTATTGTAAGCTGACACCTCCAAGTAAAACCACTAATCTGTAGTCATTTTGTTCTGTTAAACTCAACAGGACAGAGTTCCTGTCACTAAAAGAAGCAGATAAGTAGAACAAAGAGCCATCTTAGCAACTGAAATTGAGCTGAAAATTAAGCAGAGGTAGGCTTACATCCAAGTGTCCTTGTGTTTTTGTTTTCCTGTGTATCCTCTGAGCAGAAATTTGAATAGAGAGGAAGTTGCATATAAATCCCTCATTATCCCTTTTCTTTGAGGTGATGTGTATGAGTGCGCTCACATGCATGACTGCAACTGCAATGCATGACAATTTTGGTTTGAGAGTTATTTTAGAGTAATGAGTAGCCATGGTGTGGTTATTTAGTTAGGTAGGTAAGTTTAAAGGAGTGATATTTTCCTTTTTTAAATGGAATTATTCATTTTAAAACAGTTCCCTGTGGTCTACATGAACTGTAAATGCTCTGCTTGGGTCTGAATTCTTCATTAATTCAACTCCACAGGTCCATTTTCAACCCTATTTCTGAGTAATGACACCAGAAAGGTGGTTTTGAGTCCTGGCCCTTTAAATGCAAATGAGCCCCTTCATGCCCCACCCCCTCCAGGTTGTTCACCGTGCTTTCTGTCCCGTTCAACCACTTTTGTTTGTTAATACAACCAATAACTGAACATTTTAGGTAATCGGCTTGAAGTTTGGACATATTTTCAGTATGGACTACAACCGCTGCTACTGACAAACAATTATGTCGTACTCTGAGAAATGTTTGTTGGAAGTCTTGACCTTATATGTGCAAATGTTGTGACGAAACTAGTTATAAAACGTACAAATTAAGCAGGAATTGAAACAGGTTGTAGAAATCCACTCGATTTTTGCCAAAATGAATATAAAGATAGCTTTGTAGCACCTGGAGGATTCAAATTCAAACTTTTTGAACCATTAGGGTCTAAACACACAAATAAATGAACCAAGGACTAATAAAAGTGTGTTTAGAGAAATATGACCCCTTTAAAGGGAATAGATCTAAGTCAGCAATAATGACCCCTAAGCTCACGGAAATGTGTATGTGTGCTGTTGAGAAGCGTCTGATGTCCTTCATCACTTCATGTCACGTTCCAAGGAAAAGCCACTGTCATAAGCGCCAACATGAAAAAGTAGCACTCAGAAACAGAAAATGGCCATATAATTCTATGTTAAGAATTGGATCATAACTCTCAAATTCAAGATTTAACATGGTCATTTCATTTAGAGTTAACACTTGTTATGCTTGCTGTAGTTTGGTATATTTTCCTGGCTGTTCAGTGTGTCAGTGTTTGAGTTGTTTTAATAATTAAAGTGCACACTTGGGTGGTTCACCCAGTCCTTGGTTGATCAGTTCATTATTATTACTTTGGTTTTGGTGGAAGGCATGCACAGATAATGTCATGACTACTCAGCATAAACTGGCTTGATTATTCAACTTAAGAAAGCTATTAAAATACCTATCCCTAATATTATGAATGAAAAATTAAAGCAAAAAACAAAACAACAAAAAAACATTCTATCCTTATTTTTTTTCAGATTGTTCACTTTTTTTTGACACATTCTCAAACCTCAGTGGATGAATATCATTCTGCATCAGGGTTACACAGCACTCACTTTGACAGGCAAGGGTTCCAGAACATTGCCTTGACAGGTAATGTGGTTCCCTTAAGTACCTTTTACCTAAATATGTGTTATGAAGTACTTGGGTAGGAAGAAAAACCAGACACTGTAGGTTATGATTTCTCATTTGCCTAAATATCAGAAAAGTCCCCGGGTACATTCCTTTTGCTGATGTGGTCTAGGAACTCCTCTTTCTCTGATTGGCTACGATGTAACATTAGCGGTTACTGTTCATGCTCCCTACAGGACTCTGCCTTAGTTTTCCAGAGCTGTTCGACCACTGGAGAGGGTGGGACCCACAAAGCATGGTCTGGTCCAGTGTCCTCACAATACAGCAAACATAAGTATGTGTGTGTTTCTTGTCAAGTGCACCTGTTCAATAAGAGCCTCTCCTTCATAGAGTAGCAGTAGTAGAGTGATGAACATCGAACGGTGAAATTAAATTATCATTTTAAATGTGTTTAAGGAGCCAAGTAATTTTAATTGTTTTCACTGGCAATGAATGGTAAATGTGCCATTCTCTGTGTGTAAATATTCATAGTTTGCTGTCAAATGGTGCTGAAGCTGCCCAACATTCACAGCTGAAAATATGTGTGTGTGTGTGTGTGTGTGTGTGTGTGTGTCTGTGTGTGTGCTCACACATATGCCGGCGACGATGTCCTTGTAGATTACATGGGAAGTGCAATCAGTGTTTACCACACTTGCCCTTAGAGGGCGGATTAAGGGATAAACAGAGTGGCGGGCTACTGTCACCACACACACACACACGTACACATACTGGTGTTGTAGGTACCCCTGCCAGGCCCTATAGGAGAGATGCAAGGTGGTGATCAGCTGTGATTGAGCAGTGGAAGTTGTGCACATACACCAGTGCTCATTTATCTACACGTGCACATGTGCTGACTGTCTGATTAGTTTATTACTGACAGTATTCATACCCTGCAGGCTCACTTTGGTGGTTTGTGTCAAGTTAGTAAGAGGATGAATTTTACTGTTTGCTGTTTTTATTCACATTTGAACTTGTTTTCTCTACAGACACTAATCATTTACTGTTAATACACTTCTTATTGTGTGGTAGAAAGTCTAGCAGAATGCTTTGACTCCCATGGTTAATTAAATAAGATAATAAGGAAAGTGATAAGCAGGGAAATATAATGAAATGTTAGTTAGCAATTAAAGATAAAGGCGCAACAAATCCAAGCAGAAACCGGAGAATGTGTACAGCTCTCTCCTCTCTGTCCAAATCAGCAGATTAAATGCTTTCATGCTATGGAAAGTGAAGCCAAAACATCACCGTTAGGGTACCTGCATGTTGTTTCACTAATGAGTCATGAAATACAGCGAAGGAGTCTCATCTGACAGAGTTAAAGTCTTAAGTTGAGAGGAGCAGTGACATGTGGTCAGGGGAGGTAGGGGGGTAGAGAGGGAAAAAAAAAGATCAAATAAAATAAATGTTGATATTTGACCACTGATCTGTACTATAAACGTATTTTTGGTGTGATTTAAAAAATTTAGATTATTTTCCAATAGAAAGTTGAAGAAGTTTGGCATTTCCCACTCAAATACAGGGAAGAGACACAGCAGCAGGTAGCACTGCCTCACCTTGGATTGCAAAATCCTTCATAAACTGTGCTTCATTCCATGCAGTTAGAGCGTGTGACTGTCTCTGTATATCACCAATAAAATGGTATCAAACACTTTGATTCTATGCCTTGACTTTCCATAGTCTGGATAATGTATGAAATGTGTGTATAACTTGTTCATTCTAGCAGATAACTCACAAAACCACAGAAAGGCACTCGGTGAGTCAGCCAGTAGTCCTGCCTCATGGCAGAGGGCGCTAGTGAGCACACAGGTGGTTCCTGCTGCTGCATGAACTACAATCTTATTCTATGGTTGCAATTTACAAGTCTAGTGCAGCGATTTGTTTATTTTTCCTTCTTGCCCCGCCTTAGTCTCAAAATGGAGGACTACAAATCCAATATAATTTGATTTAAAGTGAATTGCAGCGACACCTTCGGCCAGTTGTTTTAAAGGGACAAAGACTCCACTTCCCATGAGCACTAGCGCCTGCTGTTGTAAGGGCATAACTACGGCCAAGGCGTTTTGAAGCTAATGACTGAAGAGCGGATCCTCTTTACATCTCTGCATTTCTTTTTTCCACACAGTAACTTGCAAAGTAATGTTTGAAACGAGACAACAAGCAAACTTCATAAAGTCCGTTTGTAGCATAGTTTAGTAACTGAGGTGAAAACAAAAGATAAACCAAACTGGAAGTCTGACTCCTGCTTCTATGTCTGTTTTACTCCGGAGCTCTTAAGTGTTACACACAGACCAGTGTTTAAGACTTGTCCCAATAATATACATTTGCTCTAGTTTTTCCACAAAGTATTCAGTCATTTTCCTAGATGACTTCAGTCATTCAACCTCTTGATCATTCTGCATTAGCAGTTCAGCTCTAGCTGCTTCAGCCTTCTGCGTTCACAGTATTCTACTGTTAGAATTGTCTTGTTCCTGAAGGACAGTTTAGTATCCAGGCCCCGGCATGAACATTCAACTCCAGACAGATCCATTTCAGTCTGGCCTTCCAAAGCCCTTAGTTTGGGACTGAAACAATGCTCCAAATAAAACAGATTAGCCACGTCACAGAGCTAGCCCTGTGGCTAACACACAAGTGTTTACTAGTGTTTGACTGAACTCCCAACAGACACTGTAGTCCAATCCAATGTTCTAATGCATATGTATAAAAACAGAAGCATTCTATACCTGTGGAGAAGGAAGAGGGACACCTCCAGCTCTGTTTTCATTCCTTTAACTCCCTTAGTTCTATCCATTAGTCCAATGCAGAGGTTTACCAGTGTTTTAGTCTGTGCTCTATCACTCTACCGTTTAGTTTTCTTTTTCTTTCTGCCAGTCCAGCTCCAGTTCCAGTGTCCACCATTACAACAAAATAAATCCAAAAAATCCCTTTCTTCAGGAAAAAGGACTGATCTTAATCCTCACTCGTTCATCTTACTTCTTACTGCCAACCTCTGCTGGTCGGTGTGTTGTTGTCATAGTGACGTAAGTCTGCCGTAAATCAGTCCAGTCTTGTCTGACTCGACCAGGGAAGCTGGAAATGGCATTTGGAAATAACCTATTTTGGTGCTGATCATCTCATTTTAAACTGCAGACTACGATCAGGCATATATCTAAAAATGAGACTTTTTTCAAGATCATGCAGAAAGTCTGTACAGGACCTTTAAATGAAATATACATGTGTCACGTATGTATGTGGAAAGAATGCTGATATGAAACAACCTGTTTACTGTTGCCAATCAAATGGTGAATCAGATACTCTTTTGGTTCATATATTTGCAGATCTGACTCTGAAAGTCAGTGCCTAACCAGCCATGAACCTTACCGCATGTCACTGGACAGGAGTAGTCTTAATAATGACTGATAATAAAAGCTGTTGGGTTGGGGCTTCACTGATGTTTAACATCATCGTGTCCTGATTGCTGTAATCCCCCCCCCCCCCCCCCCCCCCCCAGAAGAAGTCCCATTTTCACCATTGCTTTAGTTGCACAGTCTGAGTCTGTGATCTGCACATCAGTAAACATCACTCACATAAGTTAAATAAATTAACTATTTCTGTTTTTTAGTCCGACGGCCCACAGGTCTGATGGACTATTGGAATCAGTTGTCATCCGTCCGTCTGTCGTCTGTCCGAAAACCATTTTTCTAGAATCTTCTTCTCCGAAAACATCAGCCAGAATCAATTGAAATTCATAGCAGAGGTTCCTTGGGGCCAGGTCTACCAGGTTTGTTCAAAGAACTGAGAAATATAGATTTGTGAATTTTTTATGAATATCTGAAATTTTAAAAATCCCCATTGGTTTATAATGGGAAGAACGTCACAGTACTGTAACTTGAAAACAGTTGAAGATATTGATATAATTACTATTGGCAATAGATAGGAGGTCACATATGGGCTGTCATTTAGTGCCATGACCTTTGACTATGAGTGACCTTGAAAGGTCAAATGAATGTCAGTTAATGTCTTTAAATATGCCGTTGGACTACAGGAGCCTTGGTCCTGTTTTTGTGAATGTAGCTGCCTATGATATTTTCTCCTCCGTATACCTCCCACCTATTGCATAACACCTCTGATGATCTTGCAACATGGGGTTGATTTTCTACAGGCTGGTGCGTGTCCTGTTTCCTTCCACACCACTTCAATTATAATATGGTGAAAGGTTATGACAGACTCTGCACTGAGCTTTTCCTGTTGTCATAGAAATAAGAACAGTTAATGATTTAATGGAATTTTTCTGTCCATCCTATTTGTTTTCAATACTTTATTCATACACAGACAAGGCACATAAGATGATAAAACAGCCATTTATTGATATTAGAGACTACTTTATTACCACTATTATTATTACTACTTTGTTACAGTCACAGGTTTTGATTTTTAATGGTATAAAGCAGGTCAAATCTCAAATGTTAAAACAGTTATGATTATATCAAAATCGTTATGGTTAGCAGAAATAACAATAATATGCTAATTGCTACAGCTGAAGTGATGATGTGACGTAATCCAAAATGTTTTTCTTAAATGAATGCCAAAGCCACAGACATATTTGAAAATGACAATCTCATGCATTTGTAGAGGTCAACAGTGGGCCATCTGTCAAAATATAAAGCTACATAAACTAATCATGCTTGCATTTTCTATCTTTGTCCACTCACCCCTCATTGGTCTGTCATTTTCATCCTACGATTTATGTGCAGTGTCACCAGCATTGACACATCCATCCACATAATGATTCTTGCATGCACTCCGACACACATACGCTCATGTTACTGTATATGATATATGCATACAAGAACTGATCCACAGTCTGTTATGAAGACGTACACACACCACTTTCACCATGATCTCAAGGACACTCAGTCAACATTTACTGGAGCTTTGATGGCTTTACAACCAATGTTATTACGGACTCCCTTCCTCCTCCTCCCCCTCCTCATGTCATCAGCAGGTCTCAGTCTTTGGAATCATAGTGTAATTAACAACACAACAGGAAGTGGCCCAGCATCCAACTTTCAGCTCAGATTTAAAGGGGTAAATTTCTTGCTTTAAGCCAAAACCATCTGCTGGCTTTTTATTTAGGAGAATTTAAAGCAAAATTTTCTTTTAAGATTATATTTCATTCTCTTTTTTGTAGCATGGAAGTCCAGTTGTACTGTAGCTCTGATGGTAGTAACCTTTTCCTTTTAGCACTGCTAATGGAAGACATCGAAAGATAACAGCGGGTTACCAAAAAAATGTTTTTTGCAAGTTGTCTAGGTTTTTTCAACTGAATTAGGACCATTTTGCACCGCTAAATCCAAAAATGACATCTGTTTTTCTCAATCAGGTCAGGTTTTTTTGCTAATTTGATTTTGAAAAATTTGATCGTCTCACAAAATTGATTACATTTTTGTGACTTTATCAGTTGATTTTTTTATATAGTTCTCACCCAAAATAGGTTTTAAGAGAAAAAAAATCATTTTCTAACAGGATTCCTGTTAGGTACAATGGTGTATTCACCGCAGATGTAGCAGAATACGTCAGGCTTATTTTTGCAAGATCTTCTAGTCGAAGCCATTTCATTCACCTGTAATATTAAAAAAAACATTAATCATAAATTGGCAAAAGTAAAATCTTCAAAACTCGTTTATTGCAAGAAATATGAAAGAATTTTGTATCATATGATGTGAAAAATCCCATAAATGTAAGCAAAAATGTTAAAAAGCCATTATGTAGCATAGTTCAGAAAGTTGACCTGTTTGAGCAAAAATAATGTGATTTTTGGATTCAGCACACCAAAATTATCCTAAATCAGCTCAAAAAACTTAAACAATAAATTTGTTGTTGACCGGTGTAATGCACTTATGTCACTTATGTCACATGCACGTCGTATGTTTTCTCCCATGTGTTTGGATAATCTGCACCACAGCCCCTCACTAACAAGAACTGCTTGCAACCAGGTATATTATTCATGTTGATATCAAGGTTATAATAGTTTTGGATTTTTCATTATTGTTTTGTTTTACTTAGTTTTTACTTTTTTGTCTCTACTTCAGTTAGTTTTAATTAGTTTTTAGAGCAGGTTTGCTAGTTTTTATTTGTTTTTGTTTTTGTCTAAATGCTTAGTTGTAGTTTAGTTTTAGTTTTTTCACATCTTTTATTTTTCTTGCCGTTGTATTAAAAGTAAATCACATACAGAACTTTAGTCTCCATGTTTCCAGGTAGAGTGGGGACGTGAAGCCGAGACTAAACGACAAGTGACGAGAAGTGGCGCGCAGTGAAGTGTCGTATGGTGCCACTGGCTAAATTTGCTCAAGCGAAATAAGTCGATTTCATATCAATCCAACGTTGACAAAGAAAAAAACGAAGGGAATTTTATCCATCATTTTATACGTTTTAGTTAGTTTTGTAAGCACGCAATACAGTTTCAGTTATCGTTTTTTTCTTTTAATTATAGTTTTTATTTATTTCAGTTGATGAAAATGTTTTTTCAATTCTAGTTTTTGTCATTTCGTTAGTTTTCGTTAACGATAATAACCTTGGTTCATATTCATCATCACTGGAATCAAGTTTTATCCATTTTGCTCTGCATGCCCATGTGCCAATGTCAGTCCAGGTGTTTTACTAATACTTAAAGTTTAACTGTGTATACTGTAAATGTGAACTAATGCTATGTAATGTGTGGGTGTAGCCTTAATTTTTAAAATGTTTCTAGTTTTAGGAATGCTGGTACTTTACATCTTACCCAGGGACAACAGTTGAAAAATAGCTTTTTTTTGCTAATGTAAGGCTCAGAAGTTAAAATAATTTATGTTGAAGAAATGCAAGGTTTAACAGTGGAATAAATTACAGGGAATAAGTTAATTAATGTATTTGTTAAAATATATATTGACAGTGTTTACCCAAATAACTATTTACATTTATGTTTGCAGAATTATTATTAACACATTTACACGTTTAATTATTTTCATTTGTTGTATTCAAGCGGCTAAAATAATCTGTTGAATGTGCCTTTCTTAATCACTTACATTTACCGATCTAAGTACTGTTAGCTCCTGATTGGTTTGTTCGGTCATGTGAGGCGGTGTTGCAGGAAGTGTTGTGGCAGTAGTTACGGTATATGAAAAGTAAAGCATTGTTTAAGAAGAAATCCGTCTCCATCCTGCTGTCTCATTTTATAAAGAATGAACCATTAACCAGCAATGAACCCTCACATTATACTAACACTGGGACATTTACAGAAATGCTCATTATTGTGTACTGTTCCTGCTAAATAAACAAATAAATAAATAAAATAAATAACTTACTAATGTAACTGATTCACTTACATTTATAAATATATAGTTTTATGCAGTTAATATGTAAGCCAAGGGTAAGAATTTAGTCCCATCTGCGGTCTGTACAGTAAGAAATCCAACCTACAGGTCCTATTGATTTAACTACAGTCCAAGTTATACAGGATGAGCTTTGAAAAGTGCAGGATCCTGTGTCCACCTCCGCTCTCTTTTTCTGTATTGATTTTTAGAGTATTCTAATGTAGGAGGAGTTTGGACATGCCCTCAGGAAATTTTGTATTTCTCCATCAGATTTTTGATTTTCATACATACCTTTGGATCTTTTCTTAATGAGAAATGAAATGGAGAAGAAACATTTTACACACAATTTATAATTAAACACGACCGTAGATTTTTAACTGGTACAAAAACAAGATACCCAAGCAACCTCGAAAGAAGCACTTCACCTTAATTTAACACAGAAGCACAAAAAAACAGAAGTTGCTAGAAAATCAGGACTGTGTAAAACCGAATGAAAATGTGCGGAAAAGCCACTGAAGTGAATTCTCGTTAGCTGGACCCTTTCTTGCCTGATGTGTATGGCGCAAAGCCAGTCAAACCACCACGGCTATTACCACGCAAACTCACATTGGTCACATGATCTTGTTAAAACTGCACCACACTGCACCCACAGAGCCCCCTGTGCACCCCTTCTTATCAGCGGCAAAGACTGAGAAGAAGCGGGTTGACAATTCATTTAATCCCTTCATGAATGCTCTTCTTCTCTCTCGGGGTGATATTGAAAAGATGCTCCAGGCTTTCCTCCAGCAAAGTGCCAAGCGGAGAGACCCCTGGGAAATATTTTATTCAGGCGACGCCAAATTTTGTACTCGACTCACACACATACATACTGCAGTTTTTATGAAAGAGGCATCTTTGTCCTATATTTCAGATTTGTAGCAGCTGCATATATTTTCACATTCAGGAGGAAGATGTTATTTTTAAGTAGTCCAATTTTGAAAATAAAAGCTGAAGGTTAGTTTAAACCACTTGAGCCTTAATGTTCCCTTTGTTCCACTTAAATTCTTGTGGCTGTGAAGACAGATGAAACGTTTGACAGTGTCACACGTTCACATCCAAATCCACTTGTTGCGTGCCTTCGTGGCTGCTGTATCATTTGTTCGTTCAGAGAAACAGGGCTATAGAAATGAAAACGTACACGCTGTAAACACATATGCAAAAACAAACACCTGTACACACCTGACTGCCTTCTTTTCATCAGTCTGTGTTTTTGTCATTACCTGGGGAGCAGTGATTATGTTGCAAACAAACACACTCTCTCTTCACACTTCCTCTGTCCTGCTGTCTCGCCTCATTAGACTGCGTACATGTGCCGGGGTACCTCGTCCTTTTACTGCCCGTCTCTAACCGAGGCCCTTCCCAAAGCTAATGAAGTGTAAATCCCAAGGCAATGTGTGGCCCTTGAACATATTTCTACAGATTGCATGTATCATGAGTGTGTTTTGTCACATATTCTGTCATGATTACAAGAGGTGTGAAGATATCATCCAACATCATGAAGCTTTTACTTATTCCTGCTTACAAGATAACCGGCTTTTTTCCTAATGACAGTCTAATTTAAAAACAACACCGGTGCTCTATTTCAGAAAGCCAATGTGTCACCCACGGCTAGTTTATAGATAATCAGTGAAGGAATTTCTTTTCTAAATGACCTAATATACTTCCTGTCAGCAATAGTGCTACAGTCTCATTGTGTCGCTTGCTGTCATCAGCTGTTTTCTGCATTTCCTTCCTGCCTGCTTCACATGTGTAATTGCGCTTATCGGTAATAATTTGTCATGGAAAAAAGGAGCCCAAGAATGCCCAAAATAATGCATTAGTATCTGCTGATTTTCACAAATAATGAAGTAGCCTTGATTGTAATATCACCCATGCTAAAGACAAACAGTATTGATTTTTTTCCCCCTTTTTTTTGTTTGTTTTTTACCATCTCCAACCTTCTCCTGTCCTTTCTTAGTCAGCTGTACCCATGCTAGTTTAAAGGTGGGGTATGAGATCTTAGAAAAACAGTTCGAGCAAGCTACATTTTGAAAATACTCAATTCAAAAGTCCAAACCCCTTTCTTCAGACATTCCCCTGAAGCCACGCCTCCACAGTACTGGCACGTGCAATCTTGTTGTCAAGGATTCATGAGTGCTGCACAGCAACGATTCACCCAGCTCCGACCCCAGCCCCCATGCCTCATTCAGTCTCCTCCAACACCTCTGCTCTTACAGAACGGCCCCAGTTCATACCAATCTGACTAACGTTACATTTCCTTTTGATTTATGTTGGTGACAAAACAGTTTGAACTTTCCATCCTAATATAACTAATATAGCCCAGCTCTGGCTCTGGCTTCGTTTCCTGTACCAGTGCTCCAAACCTCTGAAAACACGATTCATGCACGAAGAGGGGTACACAGGGGGGAGGGACAAATGGCAGTTGAGTTGGACAGACATATCACTATTCAACCACTTTGATTGGGCGCTCAAAATGAACTGGATTGTGGTGTGAAATGGATGGTGTTTTTTCAGTCCTGTCCATTCTGCAAGTGACTACATTTTTTTTATTTTTGTGTTAGAGCATTTAATTAATTGGTTGTAATGTGAAGGGGATTTTAAGCAATATAGTAAAAAAATGCTCCAGGAAAACATCTCGCACCCCACCTTTAAAAAGACCGATGCGATAGGTAAAGTCAGTGCCCCCCACCCCATCCCACCCCTCCAGGGCATTGGCTTCAGTGGCAAGTAAAGGAAAAGGATAGATGACTTAAAGCCAATCTTTATCCAACAACAGGAGTGGTGAGTATAAAGCCGAAAAAGGCAGCCCAAATTCCATACTATACCTCTAAGTGCTGTGTTTTAGGTGACACGAAGCAATCTGACCTGTTGATTGGCGAGAAAGCTTAGAGAAACGATTTCCTGAAGGGTGAACTGCCCCATCTAGGAATAATTGTGAAATCACAGGGCAATCAGCAGTGAGAGATAGCCGGCTCAAAAACAAGGACCTTTCGATAGAGAAACTCCCGGTGAGAGCAGTGAGGGGCAGGAAGGAGGAACGAGAGGTGGGCACAAATAGAAAGAGACGAAGAGAAGGACACAGTGCAGAAGGGCTAGAGTGCTGTTTTTCTTTCTGTCCAGACATTTTTACTCAAAAACATCCCTCAGGTGCAGTACTTATTATGGAGCACAAAATTGCCTAATGTGCTTATTTCTACTGCTAATGCAGCAGGCAAGCAGGAAGACAGGGTAAAGCTCTCCAAGGGGAAGTGTACAGTACAATAAGACCTGTAAGCACAATTTAAGTAATTAGATACTGTTGTTGGAATTAAGGCCCAGTGCATGCACACAAAAAGTACACCCACTCGTGGCAGCAAATACACACAGCGACTGGACAAATAAAGTAAGTGGACACATGCACATAATTTGTGCTGTGTTTTTTTTCCAGAATAATTGCGGTATCTGTGACTATGATGAAAAACAGCAATAAAAAGCCCATTCTGTTATTCATCCTTTCCCCAGCTGCCTCTCCTTCTGTCTGCCCTCTTGAACTCTATACCTTCAACTCCTCTAAGCAGCAAATAATAATGCGAGTATAATTTTAACACCCATGCTGCACACGGCAGGTGGCTACTCATGCTCCCACAGTTTGAGACAGAGGATGGTGTGATGTAAATTTGGAAGTGGAGGCGGGAGACAGAGAGAGACAGACAAAGAGGGGAGTCAAGATAACAGTTAAAATAAAACTGGAGAAGAAACTGAGAAATGTTATGTTGGTGAAAGAGGCAGGATGCGCAACAAAAGATAGTGGAAAAAAACTGGAGAGCCAGAGAAGCCAAGGAGAAGGGGGGGTGGGGGTGGGTGGACAGTGTGAGGGAAACAGGCTGAATACGAAAAAAAGGAGAAAAAAGGATAAAGAAGGGGGAGTACAGATGAAGAGTATGGGTGTGTGATTTATGCCTGGGGAGCTTTGTGTCCCCCCGGTGCGGCCGCCTACTGATTTTTTAACCTGAGAGGCTGCAGGGGAAGGGGAAGGATTATCATTTTCCTATATGTGGGTTAGAAAAAGTGTTTAAATGCACATAAATTGTGGAAACGCGAGGTTTTTTTTTTTTTTTTTTTGTTCAAATCACAATGTTTTATCAGAAGTGTCCCTGTATACAATATAAAAATGTTAATCTTCCATGTAAAGATAAAAATTTGACAACAATGAAAGATTTTTTTGTCTTGCAAAACTGATTTTGCTGAGAGGGTCTAGCAGAATATTACATTATTGAGGACAGATTAAAGAAAAACATCTATAAACGAGGCTGTTTTTGTAGTGAACGGCTGCAAAAACATGTGGCCTGATCACACACACATAGGAGATGTTTCTATTTCTATGGAAAGATGCAGAGTTATTTAGGAAGTAATTGATTTACAGCAATGTAAACTGCTCTTTATTTCCTTTTACTTGTCTCTGTAATGTTAGCAGTAGTGACCCGTATTAACCTCGTAAGTGCTTTTTATTATTTATTACCACAGACACGGCCAACATTATTCTACGATACATTTTTCTTTGCATTTGGAGGGGATCTTCTGTTCCAGATTCAACCAACAAGTTCCTCTTTTGGTTGTTTTCTCTTCTCCTTCATACTCACACAGTTCTTTTTACCTTGTTAAAATAAAAAATGTACTTGTAAGTGAAAAGGAGACCTACTGTTGTTTTCATATTTGTTTTCTCAGCACGTTTATCTTTGTATAAATGCCATGCATCAAGATAGTTAAATTGCCCGACTTAGCTGGATAGATATCCAAACACATGATCACACTGGGATGGCACAGGGACACCATGCAGAGGGGCAACAGACATGTGTGTGTTGCACGTACATAGGGTATGTACACACACATATACAGGGCTTAACAACATGCTGTGTAGTATCTAATTTCACACTTCCCTGCTAATCTCTATTGACTAACACATTCTAATGGTCTCATGCTGGCTGCAGCTGATGAGATGTTATTCTATAGAACATGCTTGACTAGCAAAATATGTTTTCTGAAAGGCCACAATGAGCCACTGTGATACAGCCATCTATTGCCTGTTGAGTATTTACCTTTATTTGAGTCATGTGTATGACATGGTGTTTATACAGCTCCCTGCATATACAGCATCCAGTTGTGTGCTTATTTTAGACAATGGTTGCACGCCTGTATTTATAGGTGTTCTCTAAGTCAGTGCAGTCCCTGTTTATGTGACTGTGTTCCTCTGTCATCCTACATTACCCATAATTACCCACAAGAAAGAGACAGCACCACACATCCCCAGAGACAGATGTGCATACACATGCAGTGCATAAACAAAAAAAAGAAAAAAAGAACACAGAGAACATGCAGACAGTGGATCCTCTTAATTACCTCCTCTTCAGCCATTTCATACTCACTGTAGGAAAACACAAATTAGTATCGCTGGGGGCCATCCCATTGCAGGCATTACCACTTGGTTTATTGGTTGGTATGTTTATCTAAAATTTGTCACAGAAGAAATGATAAATGATATGGCATGTTGGTGTTTTTAAGTATGCCGGCGCGCTCAGCAGACGCTGTGTGGGGCAGAATTTTACTTAGCAATTTGCATTAATTTAATCTCAAGAGAATTGCTAGACTGTCTTCACAGTAACATAAGCAGTTAATTAAATGTAGTTCACAGACGGGACAACAGGAAGAAACACAAATGAAGCATCACCTTCAGACATGTAGCGATGTGAAATATCATCACTGGGTTCAACATGCAACAGTCTTAAAGCTTTTCTGCAGAATGTAGGGTTCAGTCTTGATACAACGCCTTTTCAATTCACTGTTGGCTCAAATTTTAAGATTTGATGACTTTTTAAAAATGCGTGTGTTTCTGCCCAGTGGTTGGAAAGGAGACTTGGTTTTTCTCAGTTCAAGTACACACTGATCTCTGCTGTATTTTGTCATGTGTGCAGCGTTATGAGAGTAGTCTCTGCTGTCAAATCATGCTAAATATGTAGCATATGAGTCATAAACTAACTGCCAACTACCAGCTCGCTATATCATTTTTGAGGTTTTTCTTAAAATAAAAATTGTAAAAACGCTGCTTGTTATTGAATTGGCTTGGGGTGAATATTACAATTATGTATCATCTCTCAAGAAACGCTGATTTGTTTCTGACTACCATATTTGATTTTAGTCTGAGGCTAAGAATCCACTTACCAGGAGCAAGGAGGAGACGGCAAGAGAAAAGGTTGAAGATGCAAGATTTCAGGCCAGATCTTACAGTGGCTCTAATCGTACAGTGTAATCTAGACAGTATAGATATTAGTGTCACATCCATTTCCAGTCAAACCATTCAAGACCAGTAAAACATGTTTTCTACTGTATTATGAGCAAAGAAACCTGGAATTAACATATTTTGTCTTATGCTCCAAAGTCAATGTTTTTAGGTAAAAATGGAATAATTTATTTCTTGTCACTATTAAGGATTAAACAGTATCTACATAAAAATGGAATGAATGTGACTCCTTTTAATTACACATAAGACATGAAAACCTATTGTGATTGCCATGAACAGTAAACTATCATTAGCAGTGGGACATTTTAAAAGTGATGTTAGCATGAACTGTGGATGGATCTTTATTATTTTGCTGAATAATGATGTTTCGAAAAAGGTTTCTCCTTCAGTGTTTCATCTTTTCTTGTCACCCTCTGTGTGTGACGGTTAGGGCTGCACAATTTTGGCCAAAAATAAATTTCAGATTTTTTTGCTCTAAAAACTTGATTTTAGATTTCCATTTTTGATTAAACTACAAAAGACAACAGAGGTCGGCATGTCGTTTTTGTGTGCGGCCCACAATGCGATGCATTAAATGAGTTGGTTGTGCCGCTGTCTTTGACAGATACAGCCTTCAGGCAGAGTTTGCAACAAGGACTGGTTTGGTCTTCATCGGAAACTTTGAAGCTTTACCAATTCCACACAAGCGACTTGCTCTAGCTATTTTTAGCCACAAACTTCTCTCTCTCTTTGGCAAATGCCATTTGTATACTGGTGTGTGGAGACCAAAGACTGTGGAGACCCCCCTCACAGTTAGGAGGAGGAGCCTACGGTAGCACGGAGACACGAGAGAGATGAAATTTGATTTGAGGATTACAATTTTGGAAACATCGTCCTAATTAAATAATCCAATTTTGATTTAATATCGATTAATCGTGCAGCCCTAGTGATGGCAGATGATTGTTGCATCTATGCTCTGTAAATAGTTTGCTGTGTAACTGACAAATGGTAGAAAAATCATATCTATTGCATCTGTTTATTTACCCAGCAGTATTTAGGCACACAGTTACATAGTGAGATCCAAAAGGGTTTTATCGCTTGTGTGCGGTAGGTTTAAAGCCATTAAAGTTAAGATCCAGCAGTTTGTGCAGTGGCTGATAAGTGGGACAGCTTAGCACCATGCAAATGTGGTGCAGAGTTTGTGCCAGTTGAGAAAATTTCCACTTAAAATCAGGACAGGTCACCATCTATAGGATGAGAATATTCAGTATTCCAGTGTGGTGTCACAGAATAGTTTATTTATGAATAATTTAATGGCCAATAGTGATGGCAAACAGGCTTTTGACCAACTTTCTAAGTAACAGATCTGTGATAGTACATGTGTGATGGTGGCAGCTCATTTCAACCAATCACACCACCACACAGTGCCCACCATTTTGTCATTCTTTGATGTGAGGTTCAAAGGGCTGCAGAGCTGTCAGCGGTTGTCTTCAGATACATCACCCGCAATAAACTGTGAGCTGAAAGCCAAGCAGACCTCTTGACGCTGTGTTTCTCTATTACACAAGACCAAATGGACATTTTGAGCGAGTGGTCTCAACCGCCACCGACAGTGAGCAGGAGAGTTTTCAGGGCCTGTTGGAGGGGAAACATGGATAGTTATGGGATGGAAAATACAGCACGGCCAAGCAGGCAGCTCAAGGTCCAACACACACACAAACAAACACACTGTGATGTAGGGACGTAGCAGAAGATGGATGGTCGGGTCAGGCCGATATGACTGCAGAGTGGTAAGGGAAGATAAGCGAGAGACAGACGAGCCTCCCCTCTACCAGTGGACTGATGAGCAGGGGTCTTAGGGAGGGGAGAGGGTAAAAGTAGGAGCAAGGATAAAAGGAGGCAGCGGTGAAATATCATTCATTAATGGCTGCCTTACAAGCAAGGGAAGGCAGCGAGTTTTGAAGGGAAAATGATAGGTGAGAACAGGATGTTTCATAAGCTAGAAACTCATTTGTCTGCTAGCATGAACATAAGGTTTTTTTTTAATTTTACAAATTTAATCTCATACAATTACTCGCCGTACTCATTACAGTATTTTATTTCTGTCTGCCAAACAGTTCTAATCATTCAAATGATTCTGTTTCCACTGCTCTACCTCAAACCCTACCTCATTAACCACGTCAAAATCTATCCACCCAGTGGTGTCACGAGCTGATCTGTTCAACCATCTGCCATGACTGTGCTGAATGTTCCATTACGCTGCTTGAATGTTTTTGTTATACACAACAACAACAAAAAGGAACACGAAACAGAACCCATCAAAACTCATTTCATCCTTGATTCGTCTTCTTGTCGCTCAGTAATAGTCTTCTTATCTCTTCATTAAGTATGATTCTGGGTCTTTCCCTACACAACTGATGAAGGAAGAAAAGCGCCAATCTTTAATTTAAGGTTTTGCATATAATTAATGTATTCAAGCTGTTCTGTGGTGACTGAGCCAAACTGTAGGCTTTGAATTATTCGTTTTTTTTCCTCCAGACTGTTAGACTTCACTGTTCAAGGAAATGACTGTGCGCACAGAACACACACGTTCATTCCGTCACAACTTGGACTGACTGAAACTTTCTTTCACATTCAGGTGGCACATCTGTTTTTAACCAACCACACTCCTGCAGAATTCTGAAGACATATGCACAGGCAGCTATTTCCCGAATATGTTGCTTAACGTAGTACATCACCTGCGAGACTCCTCAAAGTCCATATTTGCAAGAGCTCATCATTGCAGAAGACACGAGTTCTCTTTTCTTTAACCATCATGTCATCAAAATTTCATTTTTAATATTCCGTATGGGTAAAGACGGGCTTGTGGCTAACACGAGGGCTGACGTGACAGAGGTTGTTGTCATTGTGCCGAGGAGCTAAGCAAGCATATTTTTCTCTGCAACTGAGATTCTAATGGAAGTGAAATCCCAAAGTCAGCAGAAGTGTAAAAAATGTTTAGAAAATGGTCTGTTTGCTGTATTGCTTTAACACTCAGCACAGTGCCTATTTGATTCTGAGGAAGTTGCCTTTAAAAAGTTCAACTTTTACACTTTCTTTATGTCTTTATGTCAACAATTGAGTGAAGCAACCCGTGGAAATTACGAATAAAGATTGTTCCTCCTCAAGTCCATAAGCCCAGCAACAAAGCTATAAAAAGGATGTTCAGCAAACCGTCAGTTACATTTTCCCTCTATTGAAGTTCATCTTTTACTGACCCCACAAACAGTCACACACTTGATATATTTGAAAAGAACCACAGAATCTAATGTGAATAATTCTTTGGGTTCATCATTAAAAATCATATATAATATTTATAAAAGGCAAATCGTTTTTCTATTTAATGTAGACGCATTCATACAATTTCTCCTTTTGTATACCTTTAAAACACACTAAATGTAAGGTTACAAACCCCTGTAAAGGTTATTACATTATTGATTACCAGAGTGTTTAACCACTACTAGTATCCTAAAGCCCAAACTCCATTGATTTTCCAGCCTGCTTTTAGACAAAGGCCATGAATTCTGCAGAACTGGTTCACATGACCGTTTTAAAGATCGAATATCTAATCCCCCCCTCCATCCTTTATTTGTGCCACCCTTTCTTTCTCTTCTTCTAATTTTTGTTTCTATTTGACCACTGCCATCTCCCTGAGCCTGAAGGACAGATATTCACTGCTTGGAAAGTGTCCTTAGTGAGGAGATTATACCACAACATCCTGCTCCTCTGAACATTTCCACTGGCAATTCCTGTTCTGTGTTTACCCCCTTTTTCTTCTGTGTAACAGTAAATTTAATTTCAAGCTACTGTGGTTTCTGAAATCTATATACACCATGGATACCCTTAAGAGACTAAAAACATTTTCTTGCAACTTGAGAGTGGTCTGCTCTGTAGCTTCTTCAGAGGGTCTCTGAAGGCACACTAAATGGAGCCTCAAAGAGTGGACACCAAAACAAGATGGAAAATAATAAAGCAAAACAACAACCACAGTGCTTTAAGCATGGCTGGTGAATCAAACTAATTAGCAGCTGAGCACCCGGGATCTTTAGTTAGTCATCTGAGAAGCCCATTAAAGCCCCCCCTTTACTCCTACTCTCGTGCTATCCTGCTCACACAATAAATTCATTTCAAGAGACACTGCTTTATGCATTATATTCACCAATCTTTACACATTAACCCTTAATTCTTTATTTTCCCCTGCTTTTACACATCCTTTATTTGGGTCATTGGGATGCTGAATCGCAGTCCTACTGTATGTCTTGTCAATTAATGTTAATGTCTTCCTCAGCACCATCGGTGACCGTGAAAACTAACAGCATAATCACAGAACAGTGAAGTAGCAGCGTAATGGGCTTTATTGACTCTTAATTTGCACTGAAATGTTTCTTGTGTGCCTCGTGGGGCTCTTTCCTTCCCCTAAAATGGCATCACGTTGTGTGTATTCAACACATCTAACTGCCTTTGGTGTAATAGACAGATAGATAAGGAGGGATGTAGGTAGATGCTTGAATGGGAAGATAGATGGATTCTTAAATGAGTAGATGACACTGGAGTGGATGGATGAATGATGGGTGAATGGATGGTTGGAAGTACTGTTGATACATTATTATTGAATGCATACTTGGATGGATGAAAGGATACTTGGATGTGTTTGGTGGTTATATTAAATATGGGTATTTATTTAGGTCAGTGTTTTTCAACCTTGGGGTCACCTAGAATTCAAATGGGGTCACCTGAAATTTCTAGTAACTGATAAAAATTAAAAATAAAAACCTTACTAATAAAAAATATATGTTGAGTTGACAGAGACAATCCCAATCCATAAAAGCCATGACAAACTGTGAAGCTGAAACTGAAGCACTGTGGTACTGTTTATCTTTCAAATGTTCATTGTGGTCGGTTTCAGATGCTGCAGCTCTTTCATAATTCATAGTTTGAGTTATTGTTTGTTCAGTATTAATTGTCAGCCTTGTAAATCCAAGCTGGACTGACTGTACATATCCTGACCAAGGAAAAGAAAATTCTCACTGGCTTTTTTTTTGCCTCCGTCCATAATAATATACATTATATAGACTAAATGTGGTCTGAAATTAATGTTTATTTGCAACGTAGTATAGCAAATTATTACAGGATAAAAAAAATAATAATAATTTTAGCATTAACAACAAAAAAAGTCTCTGTTTTGAATGTCCTGGATCACCAGAAATTTGTGATGTTAAAATGGGGTCACGAGCCAAAAAGGTTGGGAACCACTGATTTAGGTTAGATGAGGGTTAGACTCTCCCTATGCTATGTGAAAAGCACTGTTTTGTTTTTTTTTAGCAGAAGTCTTTATTATCTCCTGTGGGCTTGACAACTTGGCTGTACACACGCTGCATACTGTAAATTCAGTTAGTAGTTATACTGTGTCTCCATCTGTCACCGTTTACATTCAGTTGGATCATGGGAGGAAGCTTGCTCCTGTGCAGCTCTTCTTGTCTGTCGATGCACCCCCTAATTGGTGCATTATGGCTATTTCTGTTGAAGGAATGTTTGTATTTGAAGAAAAGGCCAAGCCACAAACATCTGTGGCACACAAACAAGCAGAGATAGGCTGTGCCTGAGCCAGTCCTAGAGAAACCCTAGCCAAAATCAATATGACAAAGGTCATTGCTATTCCAATCATAGCCGAGCCTGTTTTGCTTTGTTTACTGGGTATGCCGTGTCTCAAGAAAGTCCAAACACGATGAACACTCTTTCTGGGGCATTTTATCAGTGAAAGGATAGCATATATCTGTTTAGGCACATATGTATCTTATTTTGATGCATTAAATGATAGAGAATATGAGAGCAGTACATAGGTTTAGACTTTATTGGAGTTTCTGTGACTGCTTTCTGAGAGTTAGTGCTCCTAAAATTGAAGCTGAGAATTCACAGAAGCTCTATCCAGATAAAGGCTCTGATCTGATTCACACAATGGCAGCATGGCTGCAGTTGTTGTACTGCAGTCAGTCAAGTCCAGACTTGAACCAACTTCACTCATCATGTGTTTGTCTGTCAGTGATGGAGGAGGTGAGAACATCTGCTCTGTTAATCTTTGTGGCCAGAGCCTATCCCCCCTCCCTTTCCCTCTGAACTTGTGATTCCTAAGGACACAGCACTGATGTCAGGCTTAGTCTCCAACTCACTGCAGTGAGCCAATGAAATCACTAGGTGTCCACCATCTGTGTGTGTGACCTGCCAAATGCCATGTCATTATCATCACCATCAGTCAACTGCATCCGTGTGTGTGAGAATATGCTAGAGTGCCTCATGATAGTTTTTTTCCCGTACATCCCCAGAGGATATTTATTCCGTTCCTTTGACTCTTTAATTCTTCATAGGGCCGCTTTATTACTTTGCTTTATGCAGAAAAAAGCAGGTCAATAGTAAAAGCTGTATTCAGCTTTGGTAGCAACACAATAAATATGCACTGATTTCCCACGCACTGATCAGACTTACGATGTTGTTTACTTATGATGATACACCACTATCAAACAAATCTGAATGGCTGCTTATTTAGGTATGAAAGAATAAGTACTATTTATCATTTGTAAGGGCTTAGTCTTCATTTCTACGTCCTTATCTGCTCGTGTGACTCTTTGTGAAGTCGTGTTGCCTGCTTGTGCGTGTCTGTGCATGAGGATGCATGTGTTTGACCACCATTCATCTGTCCATCTGTCGTCAAGGCTCTAACAGGCTCCGGCTGAGTCTTCTCTCAGATCAGGCATCTGTTGGAGAACTTCCATGGTTCAGTGTTATGTCTCCAGCATGTCTTACCACTAAGTCACATTAGTAAAGATACTCTGAATTAAGACAGGGCATCATATCAAAGAAATGGGATATTTAAAGTCCAGGTTTTGCTTCATGAAAATTGTGAAAACAGCCTAATTTGCCAAATCAGATTAGATATACTTTATTGATTTCCCAAGGAGAAATTCAAATGTCACAGCAGCGCAAGACAAGTGAAGGCATCAAATACAATAAAAAATCGAGACAACGATGTATTAAGTGACCAAGAATGACAAACCATTGTTGAATAAAATGAAGTAACAAGATCAGACCGTTCTTGCTCAGCAGAAATTCAAAACACAACCTCTATAAATCCCCTTATGTGTTTTAAGATATTGTGAATATTTTCCCCAAGGCCTTTTCTACTTTATTTTATTACATTTTATTTTCTTTTATTTTCTACAAATAACAAATAATGCATGTACACAGTTGCAAGTGCTGCTTTGTTGTTATAGTTTATTTACCACACATGGCACACATGGCACAGTCTAAAGTAAAGAAAGTATATAAGTAAAGAAAGTATATATATATATATATATATATATATATATATATAAAAGAAAACAATTTTTGAATCATGTATTATCTTGAGTTAATTTAGGCATCAAAAAGTCAATTAAAATCATAGATGGTACATAACTTGTCTGTGAAAACACAGTTGTATTACATGCAGAACAGCACAGGAATCTATGATGTTAATAAGGGTATTCTGTCTTAGCAAAAGTATATTTTACAGCATGTTCATAACATGAATATTTTATAATCTGTACTAAACATAAATGTTGCCAACTTGTGGCTTATGTTGTTTATTTTGCACATTCCTCCACTGAGGACTAGAGCATCTAAAACATTCAGCATCTTGACTGAAGTGTATTAGCCTTAACCCTACATGCATGAAAGTGTAAATGTCAACACTTTAATGACCTGCATAGGCTCAGTCTATAGTGTGGTATATTGATTGGCAATTACTTCTCCAAACAGATCTTTATTTATATGAAATGTGTGCAATGAAGCAACACTCACTCACACTGAGTTACAGTTACTACAATTCATAGTAAAAAAAATGTGAATGTATGTAGACAGAATATAAGGTTACTCACACCTAAAATGCATTTTTACACAAATAGAACAGTTTTTATAGTTATGTTTTTAAAATGTTCCGTATCTTATTAAATTACTTACTGAATGTAGACTATGGCACAGATGAGCAGCTCGCCAGCCTCGGTAGGTACTGCTCAAACTCCATCTTTGAACAACTCGATCACCTCAATCTATGGAGTCCCCAGTGATGAGGGACCTGGCCTTCTAGCTGTGTTATTCTATTATAGAGCAGCTCATGAAAAAACAACTTCCTCTCTGCTCATCCTCAAAATAAGATTTCGATTGATTAAATGCCACCGTTGGATGGGAGCATCATCGGATTTGACCAAAGTCTCTCAGCATGTTGCCACTGCTCCAAATGGGTGGAGTTCTCTGAAAGTCTGGGGGCAGAGATAAACATGTAGGGAAAGGAGGATGAATATATATAGCAGAATAGCGAAAGATGAGGAAGGAGCAGGCGGAAGAGAATACAGGGGGAAAAGAGAGGCTGGGTGATAGATGGTGGGAAGGCCAGGGCAGCGATGGAGGGTTGTAAAAAAGAAAAAGTGAGAGTGAGAGAGATCAGCCCAATCTGCAGCATAATCATCCGATGTGTCTCCGTCTGGCTTGGCAAAGACATCATTAAGGAAACCCGAGGTCGTCTGGGTTCACAGAGCCACACAGGCTCAGCCACGCTTCCTTCCCTCCTGCCACTCAATTTGTATAATTTACCTCCGGTCCGAGTCTCTTTGAAAAGAGGCAGTTTGACCCCTAATGTGGAGGAGTCAAAAAGTTGCATCTAAATGAAATGGATGGCTGAGAGACTCCCTGCAAGTGTGCGGCCAGTCAGTAGGCTGCCAGAGACATGCTGATGTTGATTTTAGGAGATGGCTGCACTGCACACGGAGGAGTTGTTTAGGTATGCAGGAAGAACAAGGGAGGGAAGCACAGAGAGATGCAGACAGGACAGGTGGTGATGGGGAGAAAATGAAAACTTGAAGTGTGCCCTTCCCTGAGGTGATTTGTACAAGTCACCTCAGATTGAAGGATGGTCGGTGGCATGTGCACTCCGCCTACTCCTGTGCAATAGGCATGCACTATGTTTGTGTTTCAGAGCCTGTCATGATGGGGATGCACTCTGTGGGGTGGAGGGGTGGAGGGGCGAGGGGTGAGAGTGTATGGTGCAGTGGAGGAGTGATTACCCGGCGTTGAGCTGAGGGATGAGAGCCGAACGGGTATTTTATTTTGTCAATTGGAGTGTGCAAATGGAAATGTCAGAGCGGCCGGAAAACTAATGAATCTGATAGGAGAGATGCCACCTCTCTCGCCGAATGCCTGATCAATTGCCATTGTCTTTTGTGAGCGCTGATGTTTTTCGTTGTTATTTTTTGATTGTTTTCCCTGCCTGGCCTGGCTGTTTGCGGTTAAGAGTTTGATGGTGAACTTTGAGTCAAGGAAATAAAGGAATCGATCTAAGACGAAGAATCAATGCTTTCATCTGTTACTTACAAGTCAAGGCCTGTGAAAAGTGATTTTGGATTAGAAATCCCTAACTCAGTTAGCAAAGTAAAACACAAACAAAGGAGGGTGTGTCAGCCCCTGCACAATTTGCCTCTGCCAGATCACAGTTAAAAATGTCAATTTCATCTTTCCATTTAGTGGGAGATACATGCTGATACTGAGTGCCTAATGGCAATAACAGAAAACAAGTTGTCTCACTTTAATTAAGTAAGTAACTTCCATAACCTCAGAACATTTTTGTGCATCAGTGACACAAAGTGACAGATGTGCTTAGTTTAAATTTAGCATGACAATGATCTAGTGTGTCAGGGCTTTGTGCTTGTTCAGTCACAATTTTCGAGCTACTTGATGAGTGTTGCAAAGACTGCAAGCACTGCACAGGATGAAAAGAAAACACTGCATTTGCACTATTCTATTTTGACAAGCAGGCTAATTTCTGCCCAGGGTCATCAATATTTCTGACACTTCAGTGGTGGCATAAATATAGAATGAATGTCCCTTTGTTGTGCTTGGGGAGCCTCATGTCTCCGAGCATCAACAAAAATCACTTGGATCTGTTTGTTAGCTTGTTCAGTCAGTTGACGAGACTGTCGCTGGTCCCTCCGGAGTTTGTCTGCTTTCAATATCATGCATCGTAAACAATATCCAATTTGGACTATTGAACTATGAAAACACACTGTGCGAGCAGGGAGCAGGGTGACAAGAGCGCATCCAGCTGTATGAGTGATGAGTGAAAACACTGGTTTGGGATAAAATAATTTAAATTTATGCTAAGAGAATGAGTTTCCTCCGAAGAAAAAAAGTGACACGGTGTGATTTAAATAAAATAAAGAACTGTCTGTATAATCAGTGCACTGTTACGGCTGTCATCAGTTTCATGTGATCAAAAGGTATCTCTGATTGTTTGGCTGCTTTCTTGAGGTGCACATAAATCTAATTCTGTCTGGAGCATCTCTGTCAGACTCCTAACTGCCGTGGGCTTAAGGCCGTTAGAAGCACTTGTATTTCTTTGATTGAATCTCCCTCATTACCTCGGTTCCCTCGGATTCTGATCGGGCTCAACAACCTCTTGTGCATTTTCTCACCTTGCTAATCCACTGGCAGAGCTGCAGACTGTGGCACTTGCTCAGTCTTTACACCTTCCATTTGAAACCGGTCGGGAGGACTCAGAAACAAGCATCTCTTGGCTCAGAAGGAAAAGCCAATTGAGACAGAAATAGTCATTTCTTAGAATCAAGATCCAGCAAAGAGCCTTTTCCACTAATGGCCTGCAGGACTGAGAGCGAGGAGCCAGGCCCTCGTTATCACCCATGTTCTTTTGGACGCACTTCAGAGGACTGAGGAAGCCTTTTTCTTTGACAGAATTGAGACTTACAAGGCTTACAAATGGCATGAATCTCTGTAGCTAGTCACACAGAGAGAACATTAAGAGGGTTTTTAGTCATTTTCGTTTAAACAGGTTCTGAGCCATTTTCTTGACACATTTTTCTTCAGTAGGAAATTCATTCTGTGTAAAATATTATATGGTAGGCTCCCGCGGAAACTTCAAGCTTTTTATTCTACAGGGTAGGGAAGCAAAATTTACAATGAACATTTAGTTGTTTCTTCTCAGCAGGCACAACGTCAGTTGTTTTGAAACCAAACATATATTGATGTCATAATCATACCTAACACTATTATCCATACCTTTTCAGAAACTTTTGCCCATATGAGTAATCAGGAAAGCAAACGTCAAAGAGTGTGTGATTTGCTGAATGCACTCGTCACACCAAAGGAGATTTCAAAAATAGTTGGAGTGTCCATAAAGACTGTTTATAATGTAAAGAAGAGAATGACTATGAGCAAAACTATTACGAGAAAGTCTGGAAGTGGAGAAAGCAACAAAAAACGTACCAAAGCTTTTATTAAAGCTCTCAAATCCAAAATCCTAAAGGATCCAACCAAATCCATGAGAAAAATGGGAATTGAACTTGAGGTAGACAACAAGACCGTTAGAAATGCAGTAAAATAGGATTTGAAGATTTAAACTCTCATGACTTTCAATAAACTAATTGGTCATACACTGTCTTTCAATCCCTGCCTCAAAATATTGTAAATTTTGCTTCCCCACCCTGTAGAGCTCTAACATGGCCTTTTGTTTTTGTGACGATAATGGCTATGGTGGTATTTTACAGTCTGATGATAATGCTACCATTAACATAATACTTTTTAATAGGTCACTCAGTTTCTTTTATTTCACAGATAAACAGCTTTCAGTCAGCGGAAGCATCACTGTAGATGCGTACATTATGCACGAGAGCAGATTGCCAGATTGTTAACTACCCTGCACCCTTCATTTCAATTGCAAATAATCCAGATAGATAATTTATGTTACACACAATCATCATCAGTATGAAATGGTCATTCAATTTCTCCATGATCTCATCTAAAGCTTTGAATTTGTCTCATCTGAGGATATGAGGAAATCAGAGATGTTGGAGAGAAAAAAAAAAAAAAAAAAAGCCCACAAATAATAGAGAGAAAGAACAGAGAGAAAAGGGAATCTATCAAAAAGATAATGAAGATCAAACACAGAGCCTTGGTTATTGTTTTTCGAGTTTCCAGGGAAGCGTGTAATGAACTGAGGGAATATGGTTGTTTTTGTATAACATCACTGTGAGCCACATGCTGTTCCTCAGTGTATGGATTCACACAGAGCCACCATCCACAGATGCCATGGGGGGTGGGGAGGATGACTGATGGTGGACCGCAACCATGTGTGTTGGTTTTGTGTGTACGAGCGAGTTAAAAGTAGTGTTTTAAGTAAGCCCGACAGAAAACAGGTGGATGCAATGATATGGTCTCTGTTCATCCTTTTTGCTGATTAACTTGATTAAGTCAAAGAAAAGCATAAAACTAAACCATATGAGCATATCCATTCTCAATCAGCACGTACTTGTATATAAAGTGCATTAAACTACACAATCGAAGGAGTGTAGCATTTTATCGCCACTGATTGCTATCGCCGGTACTGCAGGTGTTCCTCTGCTGAATAACCCTCATGAGCCTTGACCCCCATCTAATAAAATCCATCCCCCTCTCCACCCAACCCTGCCATCAACGCATCAAAGAATAAGGCCACCCGTTAAGATGAAAGACACACAGATCCGTTTTATTTAGACCCGCTTGCTGCTGCTGCTGCATTCCTCCGGTACACAGAGGACTATGTTTCACCACCGCAGTCCTCTAGTTCTGAACACATTTGATGTTCAGCTCACAACCTCTTCCCATTCTAACAAAGACATTATAAATAGTAACAACTAATGTGTGGTTTTACAAGATTGTCCAAAAATATTATTTGTACTGGTGCCAATCCTCTCCAGGCATCAGTATTAGATACTGCTTTAATGAGTAATATAGTAAGTGGCAGTGTTTTTTAATCACTACTTTCATTTATATATAAATTACTACCTGCGTGTATTGACACATCATTCATCAATGGATTCATAGAACGGCAGAAACATCAGTCAAAACATTAAGTTACTTTCTCAGTCCCTTTATATTATTGCCGCTGAAATATTTATTTTTGTTTCGTGGTCTCTGAAATATTCACAGGGTTCCAACGCAAGTATGGGAAATATGGAAAAGTATGGAATTTGATTTTATACATTTCCAGGCCTGGAAAAGTATGGAAAATGGAAACAAATGTATGGAAAAATATTCCTGTTTCCAAGACTGTTACCACTGTTCTATTTTCTAAAACAAAATTATGAATATCCACAAAAAGAAATGGATCAGTCTGTTTTTTTAAGGTGCTTGCTAGCGCAGTTAAAATGTTTGTGTGACAGCACATACAGTAGACTACACGTCCCAGAAAACATTTGGGCAGATTGACAGGTTGAATGCCCCGCCTTCTGCTCTTGTCCTCCTCCAACACATTTTAAGGCCCGCCCAGATGTCGTCAAGTTTCACCGCTGCTTTGATGGACAGGTGATGTCCACACACTGTTCATGAGTGAGCTATTCAACATGCCTTGTATGAGCACTGGCAGAACTCATAATGGGTAGACAGAAATTCTATGACGACTGGCTCAGAAATCCCAAAAGACTGGTTGGAATTTTTTTACCAAGACATCTGGAAATTAAGGTGTGGAAAAAGTATGGAATTTTGAAATTTCAAATGTGTAGGAACTTTGTATTCAGACCTAAAGTTTCTTTTTTCATTTGCTATGCTGTCTTTACCAAAGACTTAAAAAATGACCACAACTATTTATTAGAAAAATCTACACAGTGAGGTGATGATTTTTTAAATTTCTGTTCATTTTGCTTCATCTTCACACATGCTCCCCTAATTATATGACAGATTTGATCAGTCGGCCCCGATACACCATCACATAATTAATAGAGTATTTAAGGATGCTTCTGAAAATATTGGTCGTTGTGGCATTTATTGGTGAAAAGACAAATGATGTAATGTGAGCAACCAGTTATTTAACTGGCCTTGAAAGTATCCATCAGTCTAATGGAGTTGTCTCTTTGTAGATGGGTGTGAGTGAAGCATTAGGCAACAAAGCTACAGTAAAAAGCAGGTACTTACTCAGAGACTTTAACTGTAGGTGGCTCTTCCACCATTTCACAACAGGGTTTAACTGTTCAGAGATGATTAATGCGGTCTGCCGTGGATATCGATGGCCTCGTTCGCGCTAATGAATCTGATGGAAGCGATGTTGCATCTGTGCTGTAAGGTTGACAGGGTTTTGCAAAATCTACGACAAAAAGAATGTCCTCATGTGTCCTTACATGTTTGCTTGTTAGGTTGCAGCGATCTTTGCTTCCTTTTTTCCTCCCAATCCTAATCCATCATTAGTGTGAGCACATGCATGTGAATATCTCATTAGTCTCTGCATTGATCTGGCCCAAGTAGGGGCTGCATTTCCACTTCATAGAGGAAACGGCAGTGAGACAAAGGGAGGCAGCAATCAATCAGGAGCTCAGGAAACCAATCATCAGTTTGATAAAGGGGCTTCCAATTAGTGAAAAAGCCCTCCGTGGAGTAATATCATTCTCACATCCAGGCTCATTTTTCACAAGGATCTGTACAAAGCTTATGGTATTCATCAGTGTGTTGGGTTACGCATATCGAGAAACCTCACCCTTAGAATCCGTGGTCTTAATTTACATCTGTAATGTCACTGATGTCATGCAGTGACCATGTGCTATCATAAATGCACTGGAAAATGTGAGGCAGAGAAAATATGTAAATGTGGAAACAGCTCTCATCTCTAACACTCTAGTTCGTTTTAGTTGAAAATTGGAATGACTAATAGCAGCTGTGTTTTAGTACAGCGCTTTTGCCTGTATGTGTGTGGATGCTTATGTGATTACGTCTATGATTGCACTGCAGAGCCGGAGAAAAAAAGCACATCATTTTTAGCAGCGCGATGAAGCCATGTCGGGAGTGATGGTTATGGAAATGTAGGCGGGAAGAGGAAAGGCAGAACAGAAATGCACATACATAAATGACTTTTGACTGGTTTCTCATTGACGAGCCGTACCAAATCTGCTGTGACATTCTATCTCTACTTTTCAGGGAATACACAGCGTTACATGTTCAGAATGCTAATGCACTGGGCAAATTCTTGCTCAATTGATGATACTTGTGTTCCTATTGGTGTTCATAAAATATTCACCTAGCGTCAGCCTTTGTGTAAACACATCAAGACATGATAACGAACAAAACAATCTACACTACCACACATACATAGTGTTCTTTTAAATCTATTTTCCTTTTGTCAATGAAAACAATCTGTGCTATTGTTACAGCAAATCATAGGTTGTCCAGTTGTTTCTCCAATAGCAGCCTATAAAAGACCCTTAAAAGCCAGCAGTGGCATTAAACACAGTGCTAGCAGCAGGATTGTAAATGCATGTTGACATTTCACTTTTCATTGGTAAGGGGCTGCCTGTAGCAACACTGGCTGACCAACGTGGAAGTTTGTTACTTTAATAAGCTGATAAGTCAAACTTATAAAAGTGCCCGTAGCAGCTTCAACACTGCTTTGTGCTACCAATGCAGTGCTTTGAGATTTGTCTGTTTTTATCTCACTTTAAAGTGGTGCTTTCCAAATGAGGGTCTCTGAAAACTCATCTAACTATTGTTTGATTAAACCATTTAACATCAGAGTAGTTCTGAGAATTTACAAAAAAAAAAAATCACAGCAGATTAAAATGTGTCAAAATATATCATTATACATGATGTGTGGGACTATAAGTATGTCCCTTCTTACTAATTACATTCTCTAGATATAAGTGAGAGTTTGCTAAAGACTTAAGCAAATCATCATCACTTTTATTTAATTTGCGCAGTGAAGATGAAATGCAAATATTACTTTTCATACTAAAATCACAAACACTGGTCTAGTAAAATGCCTCCACAGTTAAAGTAGTGAAGCCCTGCCAAGTTTGAGTCACTAATAAAAATGAATGAATGAATTAAATTAAGTTTTAAAAAAAACTGGTTGGTTGTATTTCCAATATATAGTCTTGGATCAAAATGTGAAATTCTGAGAATTAATGAGAGAATGGTTTTTATTCAAAAGGAATGTTTGATCTACCAGACCTACTTCAAAACACTGTCTGCACATGACAGTACATTCACTTCAGGTTCTTTACGGGAGGTTCATAACTCTATTGTATACCACAAGGTAAAGCTTTCGTGTGTGCATGCATACATTCGTATGTGTGTGTGTGGCGGGGGGGGGGGGGGGGGGGGGGGCAGTTTTGGGGCCCAACTCAAGCTGCTCCAACAAAATACAGCAGTTTAAATCCAAATATAAGGAAATGGTCTGAAAACAATATAGAGATGAAGAGCTTTGAAGGTTATTTGGTGTTTTCTTATTTTTCTTCTTATTCTTTTATATGTTTGTGTGTGTGTGTGTGTGTGTGTGTGTGTGTGTGTGTGTGTGTGTGTGTGTGTGTGTTTTGTTTCCCTTATTTTTTACTTTAGTCATTGACATTATTTACTAATACATATTTACAACCAAATTCTCTGATATAACTGCAACCATACAATGTAAAAGTGAAACTGGGGGTGGGAGTAAATAAGTCTCTCACTCCGTTTCAGTTTACTAGGGGTGTATACTAATAGTGAATTATTGTGTATATTTATGTACACATAATGATGTGTATATATGTGGATGTTATATTATCTGTGTCTTATTGTGAAATTGAAACAACACAGTCCATAGAGTGCAAAAGCTCAAAATAAATCAATCTCATCTAAATGTACATAAATTAATATTTGTGTGAGTAATAACACTTTATCATGATAAACATCAGCTAACCACCATGTCGTCTACTGTTTTCCAATTCACCTTATTAAAGTATGTAAGATTTAGTGCATTTAACCTCTGATGTAGGTAATATCTATATATAAAAAAAAAGTAGGTCAGTGATACCTGTCAAAATCTTTTTTTTTTCTTCTTTTTTTTGCATTTTTCTTTTAGTCGTTACTTGAAACATAAGTATCAAAATCACACCTTACTCGGCTCTAGGAAATGAGTTAATGGGTCTCTCACTTATGCCCATAATTCAGCTGAGTAATACTATCAAATTTAAACAGGCTCAGACCTTCACACACCCTCTATTTCTGTAATATTGTATTTTCATTTAAATTGTTCAGAAATGTAAGAGGTAAATTACTTGCTGGCTGCTGAATTAATGATTGCTTTGTGGTAAAGAATTAAATAAATAAATACACCATTGAACTTATACCTCCCACCAGTGGATTTCACCATCAAATCTCAGACTGCCTGACAATGATCCCTGTTAAATTAAAATGAATATGTAACCAGTAGGAACACCCATCTATAAACCTTCACAGAGCATGTTTTAATATCTGCCTCAGTGCAGATGGCTTCTTGAATAGAACAAGGTGGTTTTAATATTTGAAATATTTGAAGATTCAGCGAGAAACATAATTTTTCTTTCCTCACTGTGGATTAAATGGTGACAGCTCACTGGTTCTTTTCATGTGGGATTTAAGTTAAATCCAGAGGGTTTTTTCTAATATAGGTTGCTTTGAATGTACAAATTCAGACAAAAAGCTATCTCCCAAACTCATATGCCTGCCGGTGGAGGGAGAGCGGCGGCAGTGGCAGCGGGGAGAGTGAGAGAGGGTGAGGAAGACATTGTGGAAATGCATGAGATTGGGACAGACAGCAACAGAGATGAGTTTCTGGATAACATTCATCTTATTCACTCAAGTATGTAATCAAGTAGATGTTATGAAAAAACACACACATTCAGGAAAATAAGACCAATATGGCTAATATCCTTCAACTGCTTTAATCTCAGAGAACATGTTTGGCCGGTGAACTCATTTTAGGGCTCCTGTGGCTGTCATGTTTTGTTTCTTCACACATGCAGACTGAAGAATATGCTGATACTCCACTGAGTAAGAAAAGATTGCCTAATAAAGTGCTGAAGTGTGTATATTTAGATGTATTTTTGTTGTTTACATTTGTACCAGAGTTATTTTTGGTATATTTTATGCATGTGTTTCCCCTGTGTCAATTGGTGACCTTGGACTATCAGCCAATTTGCATTTATCAATGTGATTTTTTTTTTTCCTGCTTTGTGCATATGTGCATTTAAGCTCCACCATGGCTGTTTGTGCATTTGTATTCATGCCTATATTTGCAGTGAGACAGACTCAGCGTGACCTGAGCATTACCTGAGGAGAACGCCACATCATATTTTAACTCCCTTTGTCTTTGACAGATGGCTTGGCTCTAAAAGCCTCTGTCCATGGTGCTGAAGGCTGGTCTGATGTATGAGCGTCAGACCCTGTTTGATAAATCCACCATGTCACTCTCCTTCTGACAACCATTCATCTTGCTTGGCTTTCTCATGTGAAATGTTCTGTGTGCTGGATAATTCACTAAGACAAATAAAATGTGAGTCTAAAGCTCACTCTGCTCTCTCTCACCCTGTGTGACTTTACTGTACTGTACTTTATCTCTTTGTCGTGGGGACGTTGTGTCCCTGTCTAAGTACAAGCAGCAGCTGTAGCATAGTGACTGTGGCTATATTCAGACCAGCTGAAGGACGAACATGTTCTTAATGAGGCGGCTAATGAGTTCTTTTTTGTTGCTGTGTTTTTTTTTCCTCCCTCTCTCTTTTCTTCCCAGGGTGAGGACAACCATTCAATCATTCATCTGAAGTCTCTTGACTTTTCCCCTGTGAACGGTTTACTTGTTCTGTACCAGTTATTCACTCTCAATATTTTTGTCCCGTATTTAAAAGTAAACAGACAGATACAAGTCCCACATTTCACATGGCTCACATTTGGATGACAACACATAGAAAAACAACATGTTATGGTATGACAAACATAAAAAAAAAAAACAAGAGAAAAAGTACTCACTTGTTTGTAAAAGAAACAATGACATTTATTTTTTCTTAGCACTTTTCTTAATTAGTCTGTTGTGCCCATTGATCACATATAATACAGTAAATATAAAAATGGCTTTTTAACTTTACACCCAAAGCAACAACGAAATGTTTTCTTAAAATATGTATGCTAAAAATACTGAGAAAGTATTTCACTAAAATTACCGGAGAATAGCTTGTGATTCTGCAATGATGGCATGGCCTTGTTTTGCTGTGTCTGACAAATTTCTTCAGTTTCTTCTCTGTTTACCTCATGTAGTTCTTGTTGTAGGCACTTACCAGGGCATAACAGACCAGTTCTTGAGGAGATAGTGTGTCAGTCACCTCAGCTTTAATTGACCTGTTATATTTGTTTCTGTCCAACACATCCACATTATTTCCAAGTCACTGGTGCAATGAGAACTACACAGCATAAACAGCCATTTGGCAAATGTCCTCTCTAGATACCCTTTCTGGAGCTGAATTTCATTAAGCTTAATCAAAAGTAGTCTGCTGCTTGCCTTAATTTAAAACCCATTTAAGCGGTTCTGATACAGAGGATTTGTCATTACATCAACATAATAGAATATATAACAATATTTCCATGAAAAATCAAGAACCCATCTTTAAATAGAAAAACGGGGTATATTTCATCAAAAGGCGTACACCATAGTCACTGTTATTTGTCTACTCTACTAAATCTCCCTTCCCATAATAGACAGGTGTTATTACTGTATCTCTAACTCGTCTATGGATGTTTGACAAAGCACAGACGGTATTGCTTGGGACCACACGGACAGTTCCACAACTCTGAACACATTTAACAGTCAATTACAAGAGAGTTGACCATCAACATCATCTTCACTTTCTGTTCTCTGCCTGCATTTCTGTGTGAATGGTACTGAAACATAACTTTTTGCAATAAATGCCCCTTCCTGATGATGTTAGCTTGGTTTGATGAAACGGTTACAAAGCCACCACTTCAGCTAGAGTTGAAACTGGGAGAGCACGTTGTCTATTTTAAAATGTTCAATCCCAGTCCGGTAATAGTTTTGCCAGTGTATCTGAGCCAAGGGACCAGCGATGGGTATGCCTTTGAAGCAGTACTAGAGATTTGTCCACCCATACCCATGGCCTTGTCCATTTAGTGTAGTTGCTGTGTGTTCATCTACAAAGATGGACTTCTTAAAAGGCATTGTCAGATACATTAATGACTGTGGCTTTTACTTCCACTCCACTTGGCAGTCCCTTACCAGAAACCCACAGCTTTGTAAAGAAAGGAGAGTGCGTACCGATAGCTTCCACTGGTGTCAGCATAGCTTTGGAGTCGCATTTCCTAATATGCCCATATAGGTGGTGATTCCTCAGAGACACATAAATAAGCAAGCAGGCCACTGAAATCATAGCCAAAAGCACACCGAAGATGGTGATTACTGCTGCATCCCATTTTTCTATGTCCTTGACTGCCAGTTCTAATCCCTTCGTGGTGACATTAACACATTTGGTGTCATGGTTATAGTGGATGCTGCGGACTTCCACGCAGACTTTGTACTGCGTGGCGGTGCTGAGATGGGTGAGGTTGTAGGCTTTAACGTCAGATGGAACCCTGGTGGTAAATGCCGTAGTTGGATGGGTGGGCTTGGCCATAGTGTACCATTTAATATTAGGAGCTAGCGTGCCAGGGCCAGCCTTCCAAGACACCAAGATCGAATTTGTCCCCACTGACTTGACTGTAACATTTAGAGATCCGTTTGCAGATTGTGGGAAATATCCATTCACCTCTACTGAAACAGTTTTAAGATCGGCTCCAACCAGATTATGGGCAACACAAGTGTAAAGACCGGCTTCTTTTTCTGTTACATCGTAGATGTCAAAAGTTCCCTCTGGGTGCATGTAGAACTTGTCAGACACAGTATTAGGCAAGACTCTGATACCAGAAGGGGTGATCCAGTAGATATCTGGCTCTGGTTCAGCAAAAGCCCGGCAATGGAGTGACACCGAGCTTCCATTCTGTGCTTTAATATGCCCGGGCATACTTTCAGGAGAGATGAGTGGCAGACAAATCTCCATCATCTCCCTGAAGTGCACCTGTCGGACATGTTGGCCCTCATACTCTGGTGGCTCGACACAGTACAAAGAATCAGGCTCCATGAACCTAATGTTGGTCTTGTTCATGTTCATCCAGCGGACTACGCAGTCACACCGGATTGGGTTGCTGTGCATGCTAACCTCTCTGAGATTTGGGAGAGACTCAACAGTAATCCTGTGGAGGGCACTGAGTGCATTGCCATTCAGCATTAACGTTTCAAGTCGTGGTAGTTTGTAGAAAGCATTAGGATGGATGTAGGAGAGTTTGGGATTGTTGGTGGCTTCTATTTTAGTCAGCTCAGGGAGGTTATTGAGAGCAAAGCTGTCGATTGAAACTAGCTCTGGCATGCTATTAATTCCCAGCTCTTTCAGATGAAGCATGTCCACAAAGTCCCCTCTCTGTATCCTTGCAATTGGGTTTTTATTAAGATCCAAGAACTTGAGATTTTTTGCATTTCGCAGCGCAGAATGAGGCACCTCCGGGAAGATGTTGTCATAGAAAGAAATACTTTCCAAGTTGTCAAGACCAGCCAAAGCATCATCGGGAAGCTGTGACAGATTCATTCTGGTGAGAACAAGACTGCGGAGATTACTGAGAGGTTTGAAATTCATATTATCAACGGAAAGGACCGGATTCTCACCAATCATCAGGATCTCCAGGTTTGGCATGGGTTCGAACCACTCTCTGTTAATGGACATCAGCTTGTTAGAATTGAGATGGAGCCGCACAAGGTTGGTCAGACCCTGGAAAGCCATCGGAGAAATGGAGGAAATAAGGTTGTGATTCATGTAAAGCTCCTGAAGGTTAGCCAACTCCACCAGACATCGTTCCGGCAACTCTCGTATCAAATTCTCCTCCATATGAAGGGAGAGCAGCTGAGGAAGTTTTCCCAGGTGAACGTCGCTGATAGAGGGTACGTTGTTTTGTGATAAATCAATCTCTGTTATGTTGGTCAAGTAATCCAGTGGCTTGTCAATCTTTACCACATTGTTTGTTTGCAATAGTAGCACTTGTGTCCCCACTGGTAATTTTTCCGGGAGACTAAAGAGTCCCAGGTCATTACAGTCAACTGTCTGTGCCTCCATGTACACCGAACTAGGAGAAAACCAGGGTCTAATCTCACACACGCAGAGCTTCGGGCAATCAGACCTATCCTCAGTGGCCACAACAAAAGAGGCCATGGCCAAGCCGATAAAGAGACGATCCACAAAAGACGCGTCCTTCATATTGCACCGTTTCCCTCCAGTAAGAAATTGGTCCTTGTAAATTAAGTGGTCTGGGCTGTTAACTTTACAAATAATGAATCATTTGTTATATCTGAAGAGGCGATTGACTCACCGCCCCTGCCACAACCAGCTGCAGCAGAGCTCCCTACAGGCTTTTTTTTTTTTTTTCCCCCTTGCTATGTCGACGCCCTTGGATGTAATGACCAATCACTCAATGTTGCCAGTGGGTGTCAGGGTTCAGGGCCAAGGCTGTGTTGTCAGGCAAACCCAAAAAGGTGGGAGGAGGGATAAAGGGGGAAAAAAATAATGGTATGGTATTATACCACAGTGCACTTATCGTGAGCACATTTTATCAGTATCCATGAAAAAATCAGTTCTTTCTTTAAAGATGGATGTCCTCATAGATTGTCATTACTAGCTTCCAAAGTCCACAACCCACTCCATTCTTGTCTGTAAAAGAAAAACAAGACAGAGAGAGAAAGAAGCAATGTGAGTATTACATGATAGTAATGATGGTCAGGGAATGTCATATGAGAAGCATTTGGACATATTGACATTTGTTATAGGCACACTGATGCATGTTGACATTTATTCTCGCTCTATTCAAGACTCAAAACCATGGATTTATATCTACTTGACCTTCTAAACTTAATTCTGTAGTCTTACTGTGTGGTAGTGCAATATGGCATTCAATCCTGATGTTAGCAGTGTGAGTCTATTATTGGTTAAACAGAAGGCTTTAAGGAGATTCTTAAATGGCACACATCCGAGGGCTTAAGTATTCACCTTTAGGGTAAGCTACTTTAAGACACTGCAATATGCCAGTCACTATAGCAACGGGTCAACAAGCATCCTGAGACTGTAAGATATAATAAGGCATTAGGCTGTACATGCAAACTAAGCATTTGATCCAGATGCAATTTGCACCTGTTTGTGCACTACAGCAACCAGCAGCTATGAAAATGTAAATGGATGAATCTGTCAACGGAATTAACCTTTGTGCAATTAACTACCTTTCACATTAAAAGGATTTTATATTCCCTTAAAAATTCAGATTTACAGTTCCATTAAGATATACACAAATAGTGGCACATATATCATCTGAAAAGGCCTAAAAATGTACACGGGACATGTATAGGCCTAATAATGATTGTATAGTTTTATGTACACACTGATAAGTCATTAAATTCAAGCCAGTAAAATGAGAAAATCACAGATGTCATCAGTGAAATTGTGAAAAATGACATTTACAGATCCTTGTTAAGTATGACATCAGCATTTTAACAAAACTGTGGGAATTAATACAAAAAATGACACTTGTATTTTGGTTTTAGTGGCATAAATAAAGAAAACATTTACTCTTCAGAGGTACAGAATATTAGTTCTTTTCAGTAAATTACAGGCAGTGCTATATGAATGCAGACACCATGACAAACTATGAGCGTATTTAAAAGCCTATTTAAGGGAAGGATTTTGATAATGAGCAATTGCGGCATCACATTAGTTTTCATACTTTGTGTTATGATGACTATGTACTACATAAAGTGAAAAAAAAAAAAAATCATTTTAATTTTACAGGAAGTGTAACCACAGAGTAAAATCAGTAATATGATTGGATTTATACGTAAAAGCTCATACACTTAAATACAAACATAAAGGACTAATGATCAAATGTTCTTTTTTATGTAATGACTTTTTTTTTTTATTCTAAAAGGTTTTCTGAATCTTTTTTCACTGGTAAAATAATTGGAATCTCTGCATAAATGATTTTATGTGGCTTATAGTTAACCGAAGCGCTACACATGCCCATGAATGCGAGTCAGACACATCTTTTTTTATACTCTCTTTTCCACTGTATTATTAGTGCCCCACTGTTTCCTTGCTATGGCAGAGACTTGAGAGTTGAAGTGTACCATGTAATTTGTTGTATGTAACTGTGTGTTACAGACCAGATGGGTTTGAGGGTGCTTGTGATATTTTGGGCTCAGTAGAGTATACACACCACATCATGGGAAAGTCAAGAGAGACAGGATGAAATGGAAAGAATCAAGAGTAGAAGTGTGACAGTGGCTAGAAAGTGAAAACAAGAAAAGAGAAATGGTTTCATTTCATCACCCTTACTGTTTCCACACTTCAGTGGCCACAGGGGAGATGGGGAAAAAAGTTAAATAAATAAATAAATAAATAAATACTTCTGAAGACAGCAGAAACGCTGCAGTTTGCCCCACTGGCTGAGCCAAACCAGGGGTTCATTCCTCAACCTCTGCTCCAGCACCGGCTACAGTCTGGTTTGCAGGGGGTGAAGAGGGAGACAGACATGGAGCTGGTGGAAGGAGGGAGAGAAACGACGGGGTATTATTTTTCAAAAGCACCTGGCACTTTAATAAGCTGCAACACCCAGAGCATTCTGATAAACAGGGTTTAGCCTGTGTCCCGCAGCACTGGCTCTTCAATGTGGGTTGTGCAGTTGATCTGTACTCCAGCCACAATCTGTGAGTCAGTCGTTTGTGTTTCACCTCTGCTCGCTTTTTTTCATCCAGTAATCTAAAGTACCAGCAGACTGATGTACTTGGGTTAATGGTTATTTCTTAGCTTTATCACTCACCTCTACAGGTTGGTCTTTTCTGTCTCTCCTGTTTTGCTTTGTATTTTGTTTTTACCAATAACGTTAATTGTGTCAGCAAGGGCATTGTTGGACCTATAGTACCCATTTTCTGATCAATATTTTCTATTAGATGGTTTGCAACATAAAAAAAAGAAGTCTGTAAACGGACAGCATTGGTGTGGAATAAGAAACAGACCTGCCCTATTTTCACAATGCTTTAAATCAAGTATTACTTCATTGGGTTTTTGGCAAGGCATAATGATAGATGCAGAGAGGACATCCCGGACAGAGAAATAGGGACAGATTGAGCCAGAGGATTCATTACTCTGTTTAGTTTAATGTTAATGTTCACATTTATGAAAGGCACGGTGGGATTAGGGAGGCTTTACAGGACAAATTGCAAGATGGTGTGGCAGGCAAATACAACATATTTCATTGCTAATTAATAAGGATAAAATTCTCTAAATATTAATCCAACATTTGGTACATGAGGCTACAGCTTTTGGTCCAGTTGTGGCCAATAATGTTGTGTCCAAAGTAAGACTCCTTCAGTGGAAAAAAAAAAGGCATAGAAATGCTAGTTTTGCAGTCATTATTTTAGAGTAAAACCACATTCATAACATATACAATGGAAATACATTTCAATACAGAGTTTTGATCTGAGCTAAAAACCAAATAAATTTCTGAAAATGTGTTTTGAATGAGCTTTAAATTGGATAAATACTAAATTAAATAATATTAAAAATATTAAAGTCTAATTCATTCCGTATTCATGTAGTTTTTAACACAGCAAGGTTATTTAATGGAAAAAAAGTCCCTCATTAAAAAAATGCCATCCATAATTTAACAGTAAAGCTCTGTCCTTGTCAGTAACTTTCATGAACTAATCTCATGCATTTAAACATAAATGTTTCCTTCAATGATCATTATTAATGCTCTGAGAGAAAGCCCAGATTAAAAGTTAAAAGTTTTTTTTTAACATTGTGCTGTAGATAATTCTATGTAAATGAGACTCGTGGATGTCAGCTGAAGTCTTACTGAAAGGCTGTTGAAAGAAAACTGGAGTCATTTGTAAGGAGATGCTGACTAAATTGGAGGTGGCATCTTGTGTGACAATGTGTCTGATCTGGCAAATGTACTGAGACTTAAAGCATGCTTACTGCCCGAGCAGAATAGTGTCGAGTCAATGACATAGTTACATAATAAAACATTTTGGACTAAAGACAGTTGTGGAAAGAAGGTTATGGTGTGAATATGAACAATGTATGCTATTCAGTACACCTAGTCAAAATGTTGATTAGTAAAACTGAAAAGCTTTCAGTAAGCATGCATTAAAAATGCTTCTGTGACTGCAGATACTGGGCTTGTTAAGTGTATTTCATTACACTTTGTTATAAGGTTAAAACACTGTGGCATACTTACAGTACATACTACCACCAAACTATATCACATTAAGTGAGCTATCCTAATCATCCACAGGCCGTTAAACAGGTAAATTGGTATTGTACCACTGCATTATGTGAAGCTCAGTGAGGAGCCAGTCTATATTCCACGGGCCTTGAACTGTGACTGCTGTGACTATGGAGTCCACACACCACTTGTATTAACCTATTAGTAAGAGGTCCACTCAAGCAATGGAGCCACACCACCCACTGCACCCGCTGAGCTACATACACCTAATTGAGGTGGAGAGAGAGGGAGGGGGAGAAAGAAGAGGGGAGCTCTGCTGAACAGGAACATGTCATAGTGTCAGTGCTGGTGTATTAACCTTTGCTATCCCCAAGAATGCTGTTATTGCAGGTGAGGATAACCTTAGTAATGCCACGGGGCAGAGGAATTAGCCAGACCAATCAATTGTAAGCAAGTGAATATATCACATTGTGCGTGGCAATAAGTGCTTTTGGTGATGCAACTTGTTTGACAAAGAAAAATGTGGTTAATATTCTAGGGGCAAATAGAACTGAAAGATGGATGTTTGTAATCTCTGCCTGGAAAACCTTTTGGAAGTGTTCAGTAAAAAGGTATGTAATCAACAGCTGGTAATATAAACTCAGGAGTTGAAATGGAATCTCCTGTAGCCTAATGTCTAACCACACAAACACATTAGGCTTAAGGCTTGACATTTGTTCAGGCAGCCAATGAAAGGCTGTTATAGGTCAAACTAAGGTGTTCACTCATGGAGCTAACACGAGTTCCCCGGTGTCAGACCAAAAGGGGGTTTGGGAGGGAGATCATTCAGGCAGTGGTCTCCAAGCACCTTGATTACAGTAGCAGACTGACGGTCTCACCCGTGGGTTTTTCACTTTCTCTGGTGTTAATCCTGGCTGTGAACATTACAGCAAACAATCTCCGGGTGCCGGGCTCATTCCTGGACAGCTCCAACAGACTGAAATGAACCTAGATTTGGGTATATAGGTAACGACTGAATCCAACCAAATGTCAGCTTTATTTCGTTTCTCTTTTTTTTTCTTGGCATTTTAAAAATATTTTAATGGGAGTGCCATTGCATCACCATTAAAAATTTGAAAATTGGGAGCTCCTGTGTCTGTATGTTTATTGACATATACTAAGTTTTTCAGAAATGACTTTGTCATTGCATCACCATTAAAATCTGACATGTCTTTAGTCCTTGTCAGTAGACATTTCTCACTTAATTAGCATGACATTTGACATTACAGAAAACCCTGGAATTTCCCCTCATTAAAATGTTGCACATTTATGCTTTACTATTATTGTTGACAGGTAATAAAAAAAAATATCATAACTTTCTTTTTTTAATACTATGGGTTTTTACGTAGGCATATACTGTATATTAAATAGATTTTGTTACTTAGGTGGCAAAAAGGTACAATATAGAGACAATTTTCTTTTATCTGGCATCGGTGCTAAAGTAACCATGAGATGCCTAAATTTGGATCAGGCTACATTTAAGAAGTTCAACCACTGTCAAGGTGAAAAGCTTTTCCATTCAGATCTTGGCAACGCCTCACACTTCTGTTCCCTCTGGGCCACCTCCATTATACTAACACTGTGGCTGTTCTGGACAGTAATAGCACAAATATAGTTTGATTAGAGACCAGTGAGATATGACCACTTTAAATTAATGAGTGTGCACAGTAGGGGCAGGAAGCTTTGGTCCTGGTGGCTCTCTGATACTAATTCAGGCAGGCCTAAGTCAAGTCATCCAGGCAGCCAAACATCTGGGCAGAAATGTTTGTTTTATGCTGTTTATTGAAATGAGTTATAAATCCCGGTCTGGCCTCACAGGGTCTGGGCCGGGTTTACTGGAGCAGACATGATTGCTTTGTCAAAGGTTGGGTTCTCATTGATAGCCTGTGTAGTGACAGGTTGACCTCCAATTCCATTTGTTACACAAAACATAAGTAATAGCAAATGTAAAGGAGAAAATCTGTCACATCTGAGCTGTGGAGGAAGTCTGAATGTAGGCTTTTGTGGAGAACATATTGGGCCCTTGGGGAGATTATTATGAGGTGCGGACAGTTTAAGTGGTAACAAGGCAGTATTGCATCTGCTGAGAGGTAGACATTACACTAGCAGTGGTAAAAGTGGGTGGAAGATATAAAGGTCAGACGTAAGTGGAAAGTAGGGCGCAGTCGAATTGCCTCCTCTTTCATGAGAATAGCTTGTGTATTGTAGAAACGGTTCGCTGGGAATTTTAAACTACTGGTAATAAGGCTGTCATCTTTGTGTACCCCCCTGTTCTCTCATGCTCTTCCTGTTTGTTCTCCACTTCAGTTTTTCTCAGGATATTCATGTCCCATTGCTTCTCTTGTTATTGCCCAAATTGCCTTCTTGGTACTTGGGCCCCCTGCTGCCGTCATATCTTTGTGGGAACCTGTGTGACCATCGGTGCTTGATTAGCACTAATGTCTACCACATGCACTTCTTTTTTATCCATTTCAGTGGCATTACAGCTGTGACAACTTATCGCATTCATCCTCTGTCTTTGTCCACCACAAGCGCAATCAGAGCACATCACATGAGGACCAGATGGAGCTTTTTTTTAATGTTTCACCCTGTTAGTTAGCTGTGGTTTTATAATACACTGTAACATATGTTAAAAGTTGCATTGTATAAAGTTATATTTGACCTTCTGACATGATTCAATTCAAGCATTAATTGCTTCTTCTTCTTCTTCTTCATATACTTTTTTACAGACACCAGGATTTACATTTACATAAGACGAATTATTGTTAGCTGCTCACAACAGCTTATAAAGTAATGTTTCCAGTCAAAGCAACAGAAAATGAGTAAACTGCATGAAGGTCTTTCCTGTAGACACTAGAATTGTAGGTGACATGTAATGCAGCTGTGATGCGACCAAGATCTGGACCCCTAGACATTCTGGGTAAGCCCCTTAGTGAGCGGTTGCCTCTGGAAGGCTTTACTTTCCCTCCCCCTGCCTTTCACCTCATTGATTTACTATTATACTTTCTTCAAGGTAAGGGAGAGTCCATTAAAGGGACCCTTCTGTGCGCCCATGCATAATGAGCCTCCTGTATATGTGTGCACATGTGCATGTACATGTGGGAGGGGATGGAAACCTTTCCCCTTACATCTGCACTTGTATGGCCATGAATCAGTAGCAAGTGAACGCTTAATGTAAAATCAATGTTCCAAATTAACCACAGGACCCCCATCTCTGTTTTCAGCCCTTTTCTGGACAAGACATGCCCTTGGGCTGAGTGAGGATGAACACACATGCGGCACTATTGAACTCAGGCACACCCACCTGCACTCATGCACATACACACATGCATACAATACAGCAGATGCAAAAGTAAACCGAAAGATATGGGAATTTGCAAACGCATGCATGCACACGCAATTTAGCAGACAGTGTCCTCACAGAGCGTGTAAAAACAAACACGTACTAGCTCATTCACATAATGCATGCGTAACACACCACACAGTGAAAGAGCACAGCTAGGTCCCCTTGTCTAATTCGCATAGTGCTGCATCTATTAAAATTAAGCCAAGGTATCCAGCTTAAGGCTGCCGCTGATAAGGTCAAAGGCGTAGCGAACATTCCAACACTCATTTCTCCCCCAACATAATCGCACTCACTCTTGACAAAAATCTGCATAATGTACCATGTATAGCTGCTAGCCAGAATGAAAGAGGGAGGTGTGAGGAGGGGGACGGGCAGGGGGAATGGAGCCAGCGGCATATCCCTCAAAGTCAGAGCCAAATTGAATCTGCAGGTGCAAATGTGGCATGCGCGCTGCCTCTAAGATGCGCAGCTATCTATATTTATATGAATAATATATGGCTGGTCAAAGGGCCACAAGCCTGCAGGGAATAAGTTCCTACGGTAGACGGAATCAATCATTATATGCCACTGAAATGCATTTATCGCTGGATTGGACCTCTCCATTATGATTTCATGGGGTTTGATATGGATTTCTCTTTCTGTTTTCACTCTCTCCTACTGTTCCTAAGACAGATGAATAGATGTAACACTTTCAAATGACACAGTGGCTTTGTGTCTGTTCAGAGGCTGATTTGGAGATGCAGATTTGTATATCTGTGCTGTGTACATACATCAGAACTACATATATACGACGCATATGTTTGTACATGCATGTGATTTTCAAGCATCAGTCGGTGCAGCTTCCTCACTACAGGACACTAGTCTACACAGAGGCTATATATACCTGTCTGAATGTTAAAAAACAAAATATATAGACAGCAGAGCAGTGGCCCTTAGATGTCCTCGTCCCCATCTCTGCTCATGGTTAAAACTAAAATCGTCACATGTACTGATCATGTCCAGCTCTTATGTGAATCTGCAGATTAGCAGATGAATTGCTGCTAGCACCTTGATTTTTTTTTTTTTTTTTGTATAATGTGACACAAAAAAGCCAAAAACCAATCCTATGTCCTTTTTCAATGTCAGACTCCATTTTTAATATAGTGCCTGACATTTAAATTTTTTTTCCCTTCACCTTCTCTTAAACTTGTGAGATTTCAGTATTGCTGAAACACTCAGCATTAGCTGCTCTGTACATGTACGAGCTAAATACATGAAATGCAAATGAAAAATTAAATGTCATTGCATACAAAGGAACTGTCACATCCCATCTTGACCTTTGATATGGACTGAAAACACCGAAATGTCATGGTTGCTCCCACCAAAGCATGTTTTTATCCTCATGTTTTCTCTCTCCTTTTTTTTTTTCTCCTCTCATCATTTATTTCACCTAATTTGGGTCTGATATAGTAGAAGTCCACTCGATTAAAAAAAACAACAACAACAGGCTCATTCCTTGTGCCCTCTGTGCTTATTCCATTTTAATGGGTGCCTGTGTTTGTTTGGGAACAGGATGCTATCAGAGAGCTTATGCTTGGCTGCACAGACTGATCCCCTGCAGCCGCCTTGTGAATATGTTTACATGCATTTCACTCAGGAGCCTCAACACATCCTTGGGCATCTTGTTACCATTATTATCGAAAATGGATGAAAATCTGGAGATTAATTTGATTTTGATTATGCACTTTAGAGCCTCCTAAAGTCACGTTGACGCTGAACCAATAGTAGTGTTTGGCACCCACACATCATCTCACCTCCCTGGCACCTGCCGTCCCTACCTATAGAGAAATTAATTTGGAACACCCACACTGTGCTGCCTGTCGAGCTTTTCAAGCCTCTACAAGGCCACTGTACACACAATACCTAGTATCATTCCACCTCCTCCCTGTTTTTTTTTCTTTACCGTTTCATGTGTAGATCAATAGGCAATCCGCAAAGCCACTCACTTTAAGTGTATGACTTGTTGTAGATATGTAATATTGATTTGCTTTGAACAAATGTGCCCCAAATTAATGAAGACACTGCTGTACTTTCTTTTTTTTTTTTTTTAACACAATGAGGGGGGAAATACAGTGTAGCTCCACTGTTGTGAAATGACTCTGTATTCTAATTTGAGCTGTAAAACCTGCTCTGGACTATAAATGTTAAACACACACCTGATAGTATTCGATGTAGACTGGCAAATACTTCCAAGATTTCAAGGATCACTTGTGAAAAGCAGTTTGTTGAATATTACAATACAAGCTCGGCCGTGGCTCTATCAGCAGGTAGTCAAATTATTCAAATGGAGTCTGGAACAATAGTGTGTGGGCTGAGATGTCTCAGCGTGGCATGGTGTCGGATGCAAAGTCTGGTATGATAGCTCTTAGGTCTCATGTGGCATTTGACTGTGTTTTTTTCCGTATGGCACAGCTGCTTTTGGTGAGTCATTTCGCACTGTGGAGGCCAAAATATATTGTCTCCATCAGCGGGAACAAGCCCATGGACACACACACACACACACACACACACACACACACACACACACACTCCTGCAAATACAAAACAGGTCTGTACAAAGGATTACAGCCATTGGATTCACTGGCCCCATGGTGCAAATCACATTTGTCATTACTGCTTATTATCTGTTTATCTGGCTTTGAAATATTCATGAGTAATTCGTCTGCTGGATGACACATTTTAGACAGAGAGGAGAGGGTGTGAAAGGAAGAGAGACACAGCCTCAGAGAAATGGAAGGAAGGATGAGGGAGAGAGACGCCCCAATGCAGTTGAGAGCTGTGGATGTTCAGATGTTCCGGTGTGTGGGTGTACGGGCAGAGGCAGGAGGAGCGGCTGAACACACTGGAACATGCCTCAGTGTTTGTGGTCAGTACACCAAAGCCCTGGACGCACAGTGTCGACATGGCGCATCAGAAGAGTGCGTGATGGTGTTATTTCAGAGAGAAAACCTGTGTACTTTCACCTGTGTGTGTCAGAAGAGACTGTGTTTGCAACAGGAAGGTTTATCGGAGAGCAGAGGGAAGGAAGGAGAGTGACTGATGAGGAGGAAGAAGAAGAGGAGGAGGAGGAGAGAGAGAGAGAGAGAGAGAGAGGAGGGGGGGGGGTGACCACCATTCTGTGGATTTCTTGGAGACGTGTCTGGTGTGCGCACACTAAGCAGGACCCGGGGACATAAAACTGTCAGTCCATCAGTCCACGCAAACGCCCGACACGAATTGACTAAATGAATTTGTCCTTTCTTCCTGAACTCGCTCCGTCGTAAATTCGCTCTGGTTCAGGCGCATCCTGCATAGTTGCGCAAAAGCGCGTCTCGTCGTCAAGTGCGGGTTCGAGGCCAGTCTTAAGCACAATTATTCTGCAATATTATCCGTCCTCATACTCGAGTTATGGATATGTCGGATGTGAAAACGACACTTTATTGTAATCACAAGACTGTGTCCATCAAACATTCCTGAACCACAGAAATGTAGGCGTTTTTCATTAAGTTGGAAAATGCGTTGCGCTGACTAAACCTTATAAAAACGGTGGATCAGGTGAATAGAAACATGTTTCAAGAGTACAGAGACTAAACTTACCCGATTTGACCGTGGTATCCGACGAAGCCGTCTGTGTTTCCAATATTCCTATCAAGTGCGTCGCTCCAATGACGAGACAGAGAGAGAGAGAGAACCAGCGCGCAACATAAAGCCCGTCAACAATGTGTGGTCTTCTTATTTTTACGCAGTTGATAAGAAATCAGTTCTAGGTTTTCTTCCACAGCAAAACATAAAATGTGTGCACGAAGGTAAAGAAAATGTGCCAAGTCCAAAAGCAGAGTAAGGTTGGTGAGAGTATGAGGAGAGCTTCATGTGTTCCCTGTGCCCTTCCCTTCCTTCCTTCCCTTCTTCACAGCGGCTGTTAAGGGCGCATCTCTCCCCTCGATCAAGTGTCAGGCGGACCACATAGATGCGCCGCCGTCTCCTCAGCAGTCATTAATATCAGAACAAACCCCGTCTCTCCGGAGAACAGCCAATAGCGGGAGAGAAGCGGGCGAGGTGGTCGCAGCATCCCTGCTCTGATTGGTCGAGGTGAGCTGTCAGTCATATCACAGAAGCCTGCTCCATCTATGTGCTCTTCTGTTGGAGGT
>NC_043968.1:30222066-30232066 GCF_902148855.1 Sphaeramia orbicularis | reverse complement strand
TTTGTGTGTTAATTCAGTAAAAGTTAAACTGTGCTGAATCTAAAGAGAAGCTTGATGTAGTCTAATTTTGATTGTCACAGTAAAGTTTTTTATGGAGTTGAGTTAAAACTTTAAAACATAGTGCACTCTGTAAAATTGGCTGTTGGATTTGACTTTTCTTGAAATGTAGTAACCTTGTAGATAGTTGCATTTTGCAGCTTTAACCCATAAAGACCCAAACATCCACTGTTGACCAAAACCATCTATTGATCTAAACTGTTTAATACCTGTTGATCCACTAATCCTATCAATACATGTAAACAATTCATGTAAAATACAGTTATTCATCTTTTCATGGTCATCAGATATGACCCCTTTGGATGTTCAGACACTTTGTTGTTACCATGGAAATACCGTCATCTTCTACAACATTGATTCACCAGTAAAACCCATGGAGTTGGATCGGTGACAGTGGATGGAAACACTGGGTTTATGTTCAGTTAATGATAGATTTTCTGAAAAAGTCAGCTTTTCTTCAGTTTTTTTTTCTATTTCTGATATAATAACCTTCAATTGTAATCTGAGCTTTTATGAACATCTACATAATCAGTAAATCAAATATATAAAAAAAATGTTTTTCACAAAAAAAAACAAAAACACAAAGAACGGAGTGTAGTATTACAATATATGACAATAAATCACTTAAGAAAGGTTAAATTTTCGTATCATTTCATTTATTTTGTTCATGGTTGTGCATTTCATCAGCAGACATTGAATAATCATCAGGTGAACTAACATTTACACACCCATGCTCGAAAAGGAGCAGGATGAAGAAAATCTTATATTTCCTGCCCCCTTCTAAATAATAATAGCCTTAATGGTTAGCTATACACAATTAGCTATAAAATCATACTGTATAAAGTCAGACAACCCAAACAAAATACATCCAAGGATAATACAAAATAAATACAAAACCAAGTGCAAAACTACATATCCAGGAAGTACAAAACAAACAAAACATAGGTAAATATACACCTGACAAAATGATGCAAAACAATTACGATAGATACGATAAATAGAGAGAGAAATTCATTTGGGAAGTGCCACAAAAGTCACACTGGGTCTTTATGGGAGAAATATATTTATCTTTACCAGTGTGACTGTTGTGCCTTTAACCATTCCCGCAGTATCAAACATACAGGGGTTGGACAAAATAATGGAAACACCTTAAAAAATCGACAAAATATAATTTAATATGGTGTAGGTCCGCCTTTTGCGGCAATTACAGCCTCAATTCTCCGAGGTATTGATTCATACAACTTGTGAATTGTTTCCAAAGGAATTTTAAGCCATTCTTCAGTTAGAATACCCTCCAACTCTTTTAGAGACGATGGCGGTGGAAATCGACGTCTTACTTGAATCTCTAAAACTGACCATAAATGCTCAATAATGTTGAGGTCTGGGGACTGTGCCGGCCATACGAGATGCTCAACTTCATTAGAATGTTCCTCATGCCATTCTTTAACAATTCTATCTGTATGGATTGGGGCATTATCATCTTGAGGTGAAGGTGTTTCCATTATTTTGTCCAACCCCTGTAGTCTTGCCATGTTCATCAAGCATCAATAGGTTTCTATTATTTGTACTAACTGTTGTAATAGTAATATATCCACTGTTAGTACTAGTATTTGTAGTAGTAGTATTAACAGTCATGGACCTTTCTTTTGGTTTCTAGTAATTATACTAACACCAGCTGATCTACTTTGACAGTTCTAGTTCAGTTATCTGTGCATCAGCTGCATCCATGTGTCCCCCCCCCCCCCCCCCAGTCTCTCTCTATCTCTATCACTCTCTTTTTCTCCTCTTTTACCCTCTATCTCTAACCACAACTGGTCAAAGCAGACGTCCATCCTCCAGGAGTCAGGGTCTGCTCCAGGTTTCTGCTGTTAAAAGGAAGTTTTTCCTTCCACTGTCACCAGTCACGAGTGTTTGCTCCTGGAGGATTCTGTTGGGTTTCTGAAAATTGGCTCAGAGTCTGGTTTTGACCAACTCAATATGTAAAGTGTCATGAGATAACTTTTGTTATGATTTGGCGCCATATAAATAAAATTTGATTGATTGATTGTAGTAAAGGCTCACACATACTGTACATGCATCACATTTGTTCATTAGCAGACTCATATTTTTAAGAGCAAAGTCCTCTGCAGCCGCCTATAAAGACTGTTTAGGTCACTATACCTCCAGCTGATTCTGCATTTTTGCCTTGTAGACCTCTGTACCTTGGACCTTTACTGTATAAGCTGACCGTAGTGACTTCACACCTCATGAAACCAGTGGAGGGTACAGTCAGAGCATCATAAAAGCCTTTCAGCAAAGCTCAGCCGTGTCAAGAAGGAGCTAGAAATTTTCATTGACAAAAAACAGCTAAGAAACATATGTGTTACGTTCAGAACTTAAAAAAAACAACATTATTTTGGCAAGAGGTGCTTCCTGTGAAAAGGCCTGGGGTGTTTACAATGTGAGTTATGCTGTTACTCATTGTTGTTTATTGCAGAGTTTGGGGGAATATTCTGAAGGCGTTTCATGGTGACATTTTGAGATGTGTTCCACAGAGGGAGAAAAGGCCATAGAGGGCAGTAGAATTTATTGACTGAATTTCACAGTTATAAATGGGTCTTTTACAAGTGACATAAAGAAAATGATCTGTTCTGTGCAGAGGCAGTAGAGATCTGTAAACTTGTTCTGTGTACTACCAGCACTCACAGTACTTGTATTGCATAAAGTTTTATTCAACAGGCTTTTGATAAACATTGAGCATAGAGCTTAAGGTGAAGGTGAAGGCAGAATATTTAAAACACTTGAAAATGTCCTCACATAAATAACCATAGCTGTTACATATATTCAGTCTCACAGCAAAATGTTCATTTTCCTGAGGCACTGTATGAACAGCCTATATTTCCATTTCTGTATGCACTGCAGAGCTATGTTCACTATCACTGTCTTATATGTTTTGTTGAAACCCTTAGACTTCCATTCTGCACAGAAGACAGCCTATGGGGAGCTCTCCAGACGAATAATCATCTCTGGAGAAAAGCCAAATACAAAGAGACCACTGTCTATGCGGCACAGTGTTGCTCAAACAATCCATATCCCTCACAAAACCACCCCAAGGCTTTAATGTGATTCCCCAGACGGCTGCGATATGAAAAACACAACTGTAAAAATGAGCAGTTTAGAAATCAGTTATTTCATCCTGAATAGGAACTTAAAGTTGTACTTTAATTCAATAATATGCAAACTTATTTCTGCATGTAAACAACTTGCTGGAGAAGTGAGACAATGAGAACAAGACTCAGATGGATAACTTTTTTTTTTTTTTTTGTCTAAACAATCAAACAAGGACAATTCATGGAGCACTATTATAGGAACAAGTGGTGTTATGTAAGCCGAAAGGCATTGCTAATTTTACAGAAAACCAATAAAAACCATTATGAATAAGCACTTTGCAGCTCATCAGTACCTCTTTGACGAAGGAGTCGATGTACTAGTTTTCGACTCATCAACCCCAACTGTCTATTTTATTTTATTTGTTAAATACATTTGATGGAATCTTTTTGCTTTAAGCAGGGTTTTGTCAGTTCCACGCTGCACCTGTCAGAGATCACCTGTGTGGGAGTTTGAACTGTGACAGCTTTTTTTCTGTTAATGAGGTTTGAGTGTCTGTCAGCGGCACAGCTTCTTGTGTCTGTTTAACCACCGTGGCTGTTGCAGCACAAGCCTTTTGTTTTTGTTTTTTTTCCCTCTTTTAACCCCGATTTCATAAATCGTCTTAATGTACCTTATTTCTATTTAAACCTTGAGAATTTTTTGTCCTAAAATCTCATGTTACTGTTGTATACTGAATCGGTTCTGTCCAGACGGGAGCGTTCCAGTGTTGAAAAATTGACGTGAACATTTTCAGTACAAGGCTGGTCAAAGCTTGGACCTGCTTTATCAATATTCTCCACAGCTGGAGGCCTTTTACATTCACACCACTCACATTCTCTTGTTCTAAGCTCTGATTCCAAATCTATTTCTAGCTAATCACTCCACGCCGCAGTAGCAGTGACGTCAAACGTTAGCCCTCATGGGTGCTTCTTTAAATAATAGTTAAGACTCTCAGTGCAGGTTTGGGTTTCCAGCATCTATCTGTCTCAGACAGAACGGGCAACTTGCGATATGCTTCAAGCCCCGAAGAAATAATAATACTAGCAAATTAGACTATTGGTATAATTACTATGTATTGTTGTGTTATTGTTATTATCATTATAATTATTATAATACTTTTTATTTTCTCTCTCCTTTTCATTCACACTCCCCTCTTCCCCTTTTCCTTATTGGCCCTAATCAGTCTATATTATTTAATTGCTCTTTACGTTTATTATCTTTTTTCATTTGTTGTTGTTTGTCATTATTTTGTCATTGTTTTAGGTTTGCTTATTTGCGTGATTCTTCTTTTGTTTGTGTGTTGTTGTTGTTTTTCTGTCCACTATGCCTTGTTAACTGTATCACTAATTAAAAAAAAAAAAAAAGCCCTGAAGAAATGACAAACCAGTATGCCGGCGGAGGTAAACCTCTGTTTGCAAACTTCTCATTATGCTCTTAATTTACTTATGTGCAATAGAGCTGCTAAAAATAGAACAAAACAGACAGATGTTGGATCTGTTTAGTCTTTTTATGCTTTTTCTATGATGCTACATCTAGTTTAGACTTTGCCTAACATATGATAAACATATATATTTCTCCTGATAATTATACTACATAATGGGATAAAATGTAAGAATACTCCCAAGCGTGATAGTAGCGTGTCTGCTATATAAATATAGACATATAAAATGAGATGTATATAAAAAAGATTCCCCTTATAGAAAACAGGACAGTTTCTGGACTTCCCACAACGAAAGAACACAGAAATAATGACTATATACAAACTATTTGAAGTAAATCACACTCATTATACATGCGAAAAGATATCTCTAATGATAAAATGGACAAATGCTCAGAGACAGCACGCTAGATCCTGAGTGAGTCATCATGCCACAGTATGTGATGACCTACTTCACATTAAAAGACTATCTGGCTGTTGTGCGGCAGGCCAATTTACTTCTTAATGATGACAGAAAAAAAAGAGAGTGACAGCGAGCAAAAGAGAGAGAGAGAGAGACAGAGGAAGAGATGTGTCATGTTAGCTCTATAGACCTTGTTCTTCTAAAGCAGTCAAAATGCTTCAGTTGCACCCACACACCTCTCTGAACCTCCTACACACGTGAATACACACATATACACACACACTTCACAGCCTGAAGCACAGTCTCCAAGTGCGGTCAAAAAAAAAAAAAAAAGAAAAAGAAGAGAAGAGAAGCTGAATACTTCAAGTGGTAATCAATATGCAAGAGATTTTAAAATTAAACAGCTTCTTGAAAAACAAATTATGCGGGTAGTATTTTTGGCGCGTTTACAGCACCTTTCTTATAAAGAATAGCTGTGTTCGGTGTTAAATGCTGACAAGGAACAACGGGGAGATAGATGTATTACCAGCGCTCCACAACAGACTGTGTGTCAGCAGGTCAACGCGGCCACGAGTTCATTCCTCTCAACCTCTTTTCCAGTTCACTGTAGCTGTTCCGATGCCCTTGTTCAAAAGAGCTCACCTCACACCCAGCAACGTAATGCCCTGCCCTAATCCCACTGTTGTGCAGTCAGAGGAGGGTTAACATTTGTATTCCTCATCATTCTTACCTCGCTACACTTTCTGGTTAGGCCTGTCTACAATGCAGTAAAGTTTACAGCATAAAAGCTAAGTTTTTTTGTCTTTTTTCTGTGAGAGAGCTGAAGATGAGGAAGATTGCCTGAGGATGTTTCATATCCCCACAGCTCTGACTGCACACTCTCTGCTCCCTTCTTTATCTCTTTTTTCTTAATCACTCGTCTTTTCTCCGTATCTTACTATATCTCTCCAGTTTTTCTTCCACTTTGTCTCTCCTAGTCTAACCTGTCTCTTTTTTCCCCTGCACAGTTTTCTTCCAATGGTATGTCTAATTCTTTTTAGTCAACTTTCTTCTTTCGGTCCCTGTGCACGCCTTTCTTTCTCTTCCACTCTACTATCTTATCCTGTCCTCCCCTCCCATCGCTTGTGTCGGCGAGAGTGCAAGCAGGTCTCTTGGTGCTTTCTGGGCCTCCCCTCTCCTTGTCAACCCAGCAGCATCGAGAGGAAGAGGCAGCACTGTCACCGTGGACAGGCTCCGGAGAAGACGAGCCAGTGAAAGTTACAGAGAAGAAGAGGGAGGGGCCGAGGAGGCGAGCAGGAAAAACATGACACCGAGGAGGTGTACAGATGACAAGCTCCTTCATTGGGGAGTTTTGTGAAGTAAAAGAGATGCAATAAGAGAGATAGAAAGAGATGGGAGGGAGGGATAAAAGCACAGCAGCAGACATGCAGGATGTTTTTTTTTTTTTATCTTTTTTTTTTTTTTTTTTAGTGTAACTCAGGGATAGCGCCCGTGCGCTGTGTGCCTTTTCTGTGAACACACCTCCAATAAGGCCGGTCGACTGCAAAGCGCAGTGGGCAGATGTTGTTCACATCCATCTCGATGGCTGAATGCATAATTCGCTTGTTGTTTACATAAACCAAAACTCACCCGGCAGTTGAAGGGCACACCGTTTTATACTGCATGAATTTATCGAGACAGAGAGACAACAGCAGCTCTTACTGAGGCGTGTGTTTTCGCTTCACATGCCACACTTTAACCGGCTTGGCTCATGGGTGAGCTGCTGTTCAGCACAGCCATGGAGTTAAGGCTGTGCTTTGCCTCATTATCATCACTGCATGCATACATGATCATCGTTGACTCAATTATTGATGCAGTGGCATTCTGTCGTTAGTTTAGCATTAATCTTTAAGATTTGTAGTCATTTATCTCATTGGACAGTAAACATGGTTTCATGATCTCCTTCACCATTTTCTACCCATTTTTCAGGTCCATGTCCTGACATGGTGTAGGTGTGTTCATTACCTCCGCCAAGGAGGTTATGTTTTTGCCGGCGTTGGTTTGTCTGTCTGTTTGTCTGTCTGTCTGTCTGTCTGTGTGCAAGATAACTCAAAAAGTTATGGACGGATTTGGATGAAAATTTCAGGAATTGTTGATACTGGCACAAGGAACAAATGATTAAATTTTGGTGGTGATCGGGGATGGGGGAGTGGGGGGCCCATGATCTGCCTTGCCGGAGGTCTACGCTCTCCGAGTGCTTTTCTAGTTTAGAACTAATTAACCTTTTTATTACTGCTTAAATTATCCTCTCAAGTAAATAATATATTGGTCCCTAAAACTTTGCAAAATGAAAATGTTTTCTTTTTTCCCCAGTGGGTCTGGAAAACTGGTTCCACCTGTGCTCTGTGCTGGAAACTATTTGATCCATAGATTTAAATATTCATAACATCCAAACACAATCCAAACAAGTGGTTCCAGGCACAACAAACCCCGCCCCTCACATGTATAGTATCATATTTTGGCATTGGTCCAGCTGATGTCATCATGTCTGTATGTGTTCTGATGTCAGCATAGACATAGACAACATAGACAAATTCTGGCCATTATAAGTGAATGGGAAAAAAAAAGATTTTAAAAATTCATAAAAACTTTTAACTTTGACCTACTTTTCCCAAAATGTAATGACATCTATTCTGTGTCACTGGCAATTTATAAACCCAATTTGTTATGAATTCAACCAATAGTTTTGCTGCTAAAGTGTTAACAAACAAAGAAACAAACCGAACCAATAACAATACCCCTTGCCTCCCGTTTGGGGGGTGGGGTAATAAAAAAGGTGAAAAGGGTTCAAGTTGTGTCTGGAATCCAGTGCAGAAAAACATGTCTTTTCAGATTTTCTTCAGACCTCATGCAGGTGGTGATTGATCAGAATCCTGTCTGTAGCCTGTCTTGTATCTCAGCCAAGTCACAAAGCAATGTGTGACTCTTTCACTGCTTTATCTTACATAGTGACCCTAAAAGAAAAAAAAGAAAAAAAAAAAACACTCTGTAGTATGATAAAGGCATTAAAAGATGCAGGAGGAGCAGTTAGTTTGTTTTTGTTCAGCCATCATAATAAAATCATCCAAAAGTAACCAGAAGATTGATATCTGTCTGTTTTTTTCATGTATTTGTTGTATAATCTTTTTTCATGTTCCGTCCACTGTCCATATCACCAAATTAACTGGATTAAGCTGTAGTCTAGTTGAGCCTTTTATGAAAAACCCTGTATAAAATCCAGTAGCCTCCAGAGAGATGAAAACACACCTGAGCCCCAGTGCACAGCTGTTAAAGGAGGAAGAAAATCATCTATAATGTGGCCATAACTCTTCTACACCTACAAAACGGCTCTTCTCATGTATTTTATTACAGAAATAGTTCAGGGCATAGATTTTATATCCTGTGTGTACAAAAAGGTTTTTCATTTTACAATAATAGATTGATACCTTTGAATTCCACAATAAACTTTTTATAATAATAAAGCAAGAACAGACATCAGGAAATGAATCTAAATATGCCAGTAGTGAAATCTGTTTCCGAGGCTCATATTAAGGTACTGTATGCTAATATGGATGGAGCGGAGCTGATTTTTCTGCTTTGCACAGATATTCATTATTCGACAAGTGGAACAAAGTGTGTAGAAATAAAAGAAAAAGAACTTTTGTTTGAAAGGCAGGTATATCTGACAGCACCTGCTGCTTCCACCTACTGTGATTGTTGTAACAGCAAGTTTGTTATAGATAGGATGATTTTTTTTTTTTTTTTTTCTGCTTTCCACTCTGGTTCACCTCTCCTCCGTCCCCCCTACATCCCCCTACCATGACCACACCAAGTTAGGCAACAAAAATACCAAGGGACACATTGGCTGAAGAATTTTTTAATCCCACTCCTGAACCACATGATCACAACATCTCCGCTCATTATTTGGCGACTCCCTGTGTACAAAATCAGGAGACAATGTGTGCCCTCTCAGTGCAAGTTTTCAATGGCTCCCTGAAATGCTTCTTGTTTCTTTGTTGCCTCATTATAATCCTTTGTGTGTCCTCTGTGAATGGCTGATGATGATTATGCAAATGTGCCATCAGAGAGCAGCATGGGTAATTATCACAGCACAGAATGAGGTTTTTTGAAATTCTCTGACTGCTGAAGAGGAAACCGTGGGTCGTCAGTGTGTGTTAGTTCAGCTTTGAGACTTCGGGCATGGGGACGCCTACTAAACATGTATAACCTTTACAACTTACACACATGTATGAGGGTTTTTTTTTTCTTCTTTTACTGTCTAAAATGACTCCACCTGCACTGGAAGTTGATTTGTGAGTTCAGTCAATGCTGTTGCTTGTTGTAATTTAATACATTTCCCCTCTCCACCTAATCACTCTATTTTCTGTTGCCTTTATGCACTGTTATTTGACATGTGATGTGTTCGGGTTATGATCAACATGGAGATGGACACGGCCAGAGCATTAGTATTCAGTCAGGCAGTAATGAGGGCAGCCTTTTTAGGAGATTCAGGGTTGAGAGGCCCCTTGGTGAACAGGTGGGGCCCTGGCAGCAGACCTTAACACTTCTCTCTGAGGTATGAAATGGCTCATTATTTCATGATTTGGTATACAAAGAGAAAAATCCAGAGATGGAGATAGATTGAGTCAGACAAACAGAGCTAGAAGAGGAAATGAAAAAAAAGAGAAACACAGTTTAGGTCCTGTGGTTCAGGAGAAAATGGGAAAGACACAGACTCCCACAGAGAGACCAGCTTTGAGAGCTTCAGTACCCTGAGTGAGAGCCCCGACTGGGGTGAAGGAAGGTGGGTTGCCTGGGGTCAATTAACCTCCAGTGCAGCCAGAGTGCAGGCTCTAAGGAACACTGGTTTTATAGATACTGACTAGGCACAATTTGTCTCCCTGAACCACAAGGGTGCTTGCATAAAAGAGGTCATGGGCCAATGAGGCATAGAA